>NW_026700263.1:0-76498 GCF_030435755.1 Ochotona princeps | reverse complement strand
GATGCTCACCAAGCTTCATTTCAGTCCTGGGCACACAAAGAGCACTAAGCATAGAGTGTGAAAACTGAGTTTCCTTGAGAGCTGCTTGGAAGCCTGATGGTGTGTGAAGTTAGTGAGCCAAATGGAGTTGTTCTCCCACAAGAACCACTCGGCTGATCCTTCTTCAATATGCCCTTCACCAACGTGCAGTGTTTCCTTGATTGAATTAGCTCTCACACCAATATTTGCGTCTAGAGCCTTTGCATTGAGGGCTATCTGAAAACGGCTGTGGCGCTGAAGTTGCCTGTGAATGTGGAGTTGGTGGCATGTGAAACCCGCATGTGGAGCATTCGTTTGTGTGGGATGCTCTACCAGGTTCATTCCTAGATAATGCACTCAAAGGGCACTAAGCATAGAGTGTGAAAACTGAGTTTCCTTGAGAGCTGCTAGGAAGCCTGATGGTGTGTGAAGTTAGTGAGCCAAATGGAGTTGTTCTCCCACAAGAACCACTCGGCTGATCCTTCTTCAATATGCCCTTCACCAACGTGCAGTGTTTCCTTGATTGAATTAGCTCTCAAACCAATATTTGCGTCTAGAGCCTTTGCATTGAGGGCTATCTGAAAACGGCTGTGGCGCTGAAGTTGCCTGTGAATGTGGAGTTGGTGGCATGTGAAACCCGCATGTGGAGCATTCGTTTCTGTGGGATGCTCTACCAGGTTCATTTCAGTCCTAGCCATACAAAGGGCACTAAGCATAGAGTGTGAAAACTGAGTTTCCTTGAGAGCTGCTTGGAAGCCTGATGGTGTGTGAAGTTAGTGAGCCAAATGGAGTTGTTCTCCCACAAGAACCACTCGGCTGATCCTTCTTCAATATGCCCTTCACCAACATGCAGTGTTTCCTTGATTGAATTAGCTCTCACACCAATATTTGCGTCTAGAGCCTTTGCATTGTGGGCTATCTGAAAACGGCTGTGGCCCTGATGTTGCCTGTGAATGTGGAGTTGGTGGCATGTGAAACCCGCATGTGGAGCATTCGTTTGTGTGGGATGCTCTACCAGGTTCATTCCTAGATAATGCACTCAAAGGGCACTAAGCATAGAGTGTGAAAACTGAGTTTCCTTGAGAGCTGCTTGGAAGCCTGATGGTGTGTGAAGTTAGTGAGCCAAATGGAGTTGTTCTCCCACAAGAACCACTCGGCTGATCCTTCTTCAATATGCCCTTCACCAACATGCAGTGTTTCCTTGATTGAATTAGCTCTCACACCAATATTTGCGTCTAGAGCCTTTGCATTGAGGGCTATCTGAAAACGGCTGTGGCGCTGAAGTTGCCTGTGAATGTGGAGTTGGTGGCATGTGAAACCCGCATGTGGAGCATTCGTTTGTGTGGGATGCTGACCAAGCTTCATGTCAGTCCTGGGCACACAAAGAGCACTAAGCATAGAGTGTGAAAACTGAGTTTCCTTGAGAGCTAGTTGGAAGCCTGATGGTGTGTGAAGTTAGTGAGCCAAATGGAGTTGTTCTCCCACAAGAACCACTCGGCTGATCCTTCTTCAATATGCCCTTCACCAACATGCAGTGTTTCCTTGATTGAGTTAGCTCTCACACCAATATTTGCGTCTAGAGCCTTTGCATTGAGGGCTATCTGAAAACGGCTGTGGCGCTGAAGTTGCCTGTGCATGTGGAGTTGGTGGCATGTGAAACCCGCATGTGGAGCATTGGTTTGTGTGGGATACCCACCAAGCTTCATTTCAGTCCTGGGCACACAAAGAGCACTAAGCATAGAGTGTGAAAACTGAGTTTCCTTGAGAGCTGCTTGGAAGCCTGATGGTGTGTGAAGTTAGTGAGCCAAATGGAGTTGTTCTCCCACAAGAACCACTCGGCTGATCCTTCTTCAATATGCCCTTCACCAACATGCAGTGTTTCCTTGATTGAGTTAGCTCTCACACCAATATTTGCGTCTAGAGCCTTTGCATTGAGGGCTATCTGAAAACGGCTGTGGCGCTGAAGTTGCCTGTGAATGTGGAGTTGGTGGCATGTGAAACCCGCATGTGCAGCATTCGTTTGTGTGGGATGCTCACCAAGCTTCATTTCAGTCCTGGGCACACAAAGAGCACTTAGCATAGAGTGTGAAAACTGAGTTTCCTTCAGAGCTGCTTGGAAGCCTGATGGTGTGTGAAGTTAGTGAGCCAAATGGAGTTGTTCTCCCACAAGAACCACTCGGCTGATCCTTCTTCAATATGCCCTTCACCAACATGCAGTGTTTCCTTGATTGAATTAGCTCTCACACCAATATTTGCGTCTAGAGCCTTTGCATTGAGGGCTATCTGAAAACGGCTGTGGCCCTGATGTTGCCTGTGAATGTGGAGTTGGTGGCATGTGAAACCCGCATGTGGAGCATTCGTTTGTGTGGGATGCTCTACCAGGTTCATTTCAGTCCTAGCCATACAAAGGGCACTAAGCATAGAGTGTGAAAACTGAGTTTCCTTGAGAGCTGCTTGGAAGCCTGATGGTGTGTGAAGTTAGTGAGCCAAATGGAGTTGTTCTCCCACAAGAACCACTCGGCTGATCCTTCTTCAATATGCCCTTCACCAACATGCAGTGTTTCCTTGATTGAATTAGCTCTCACACCAATATTTGCGTCTAGAGCCTTTGCATTGAGGGCTATCTGAAAACGGCTGTGGCGCTGAAGTTGCCTGTGAATGTGGAGTTGGTGCCATGTGAAACACGCATGTGGAGCATTCGTTTGTGTGGGATGCTGACCAAGCTTCATGTCAGTCCTGGGCACACAAAGAGCACTAAGCATAGAGTGTGAAAACTGAGTTTCCTTGAGAGCTAGTTGGAAGCCTGATGGTGTGTGAAGTTAGTGAGCCAAATGGAGTTGTTCTCCCACAAGAACCACTCTTCTGATCCTTCTTCAATACGCCCTTCACCAACATGCAATGTTTCCTTGATTGAGTTAGCTCTCACACCAATATTTGCGTCTAGAGCCTTTGCATTGAGGGCTATCTGAAAACGGCTGTGGCGCTGAAGTTGCCTGTGAATGTGGAGTTGGTGGCATGTGAAACCCGCATGTGGAGCATTGGTTTGTGTGGGATGCTCACCAAGCTTCATTTCAGTCCTGGGCACACAAAGAGCACTAAGCATAGAGTGTGAAAACTGAGTTTCCTTGAGAGCTGCTTGGAAGCCTGATGGTGTGTGAAGTTAGTGAGCCAAATGGAGTTGTTCTCCCACAAGAACCACTCGGCTGATCCTTCTTCAATATGCCCTTCACCAACATGCAGTGTTTCCTTGATTGAGTTAGCTCTCACACCAATATTTGCGTCTAGAGCCTTTGCATTGAGGGCTATCTGAAAACGGCTGTGGCGCTGAAGTTGCCTGTGAATGTGGAGTTGGTGGCATGTGAAACCCGCATGTGCAGCATTCGTTTGTGTGGGATGCTCACCAAGCTTCATTTCAGTCCTGGGCACACAAAGAGCACTAAGCATAGAGTGTGAAAACTGAGTTTCCTTGAGAGCTGCTTGGAAGCCTGATGGTGTGTGAAGTTAGTGAGCCAAATGGAGTTGTTCTCCCACAAGAACCACTCGGCTGATCCTTCTTCAATATGCCCTTCACCAACATGCAGTGTTTCCTTGATTGAATTAGCTCTCACACCAATATTTGCGTCTAGAGCCTTTGCATTGAGGGCTATCTGAAAACGGCTGTGGCCCTGATGTTGCCTGTGAATGTGGAGTTGGTGGCATGTGAAACCCGCATGTGGAGCATTCGTTTGTGTGGGATGCTCTACCAGGTTCATTTCAGTCCTAGCCATACAAAGGGCACTAAGCATAGAGTGTGAAAACTGAGTTTCCTTGAGAGCTGCTTGGAAGCCTGATGGTGTGTGAAGTTAGTGAGCCAAATGGAGTTGTTCTCCCACAAGAACCACTCGGCTGATCCTTCTTCAATATGCCCTTCACCAACATGCAGTGTTTCCTTGATTGAATTAGCTCTCACACCAATATTTGCGTCTAGAGCCTTTGCATTGAGGGCTATCTGAAAACGGCTGTGGCGCTGAAGTTGCCTGTGAATGTGGAGTTGGTGGCATGTGAAACCCGCATGTGGAGCATTCGTTTGTGTGGGATGCTCACCAAGATTCATTTCAGTCCTGGGCACACAAAGAGCACTAAGCATAGACTGTGAAAACTGAGTTTCCTTGAGAGCTGCTTGGAAGCCTGATGGTGTGTGAAGTTAGTGAGCCAAATGGAGTTGTTCTCCCACAAGAACCACTCGGCTGATCCTTCTTCAATATGCCCTTTACCAACATGCAGTGTTTCCTTGATTGAATTAGCTCTCACACCAATATTTGCGTCTAGAGCCTTTGCATTGAGGGCTATCTGAAAACGGCTGTGGCGCTGAAGTTGCCTGTGAATATGGAGTTGGTGGCATGTGAAACCCGCATGTGCAGCATTCGTTTGTGTGGGATGCTCTACCAGGTTCATTTCAGTCCTAGCCATTCAAAGGGCACTAAGCATAGAGTGTGAAAACTGAGTTTCCTTGAGAGCTGCTTGGAAGCCTGATGGTGTGTGAAGTTAGTGAGCCAAATGGAGTTGTTCTCCCACAAGAACCACTCGGCTGATCCTTCTTCAATATGCCCTTCACCAACATGCAGTGTTTCCTTGATTGAATAAGCTCTCACACCAATATTTGCGTCTAGAGCCTTTGCATTGAGGGCTATCTGAAAACGGCTGTGGCGCTGAAGTTGCCTGTGAATGTGGAGTTGGTGGCATGTGAAACCCGCATGTGGAGCATTGGTTTGTGTGGGATGCTCACCAAGCTTCATTTCAGTCCTGGGCACACAAAGAGCACTAAGCATAGAGTGTGAAAACTGAGTTTCCTTCAGAGCTGCTTGGAAGCCTGATGATGTGTGAAGTTAGTGAGCCAAATGGAGTTGTTCTCCCACAAGAACCATTCGGCTGATCCTTCTTCAATATGCCCTTCACCAACATGCAGTGTTTCCTTGATTGAATTAGCTCTCACACCAATATTTGCGTCTAGAGCCTTTGCATTGAGGGCTATCTGAAAACGGCTGTGGCCCTGATGTTGCCTGTGAATGTGGAGTTGGTGGCATATGAAATCCGCATGTGGAGCATTCGTTTGTGTGGGATGCTCTACCAGGTTCATTTCAGTCCTAGCCATACAAAGGGCACTAAGCATAGAGTGTGAAAACTGAGTTTCCTTGAGAGCTGCTTGGAAGCCTGATGGTGTGTGAAGTTAGTGAGCCAAATGGAGTTGTTCTCCCACAAGAACCACTCGGCTGATCCTTCTTCAATATGCCCTTCACCAACATGCAGTGTTTCCTTGATTGAATTAGCTCTCACACCAATATTTGCGTCTAGAGCCTTTGCATTGAGGGCTATCTGAAAACGGCTGTGGCGCTGAAGTTGCCTGTGAATGTGGAGTTGGTGGCATGTGAAACCCGCATGTGGAGCATTCGTTTGTGTGGGATGCTCACCAAGCTTCATTTCAGTCCTGGGCACACAAAGAGCACTAAGCATAGAGTGTGAAAACTGAGTTTCCTTGAGAGCTGCTTGGAAGCCTGATGGTGTGTGAAGTTAGTGAGCCAAATGGAGTTGTTCTCCCACAAGAACCACTCGGCTGATCCTTCTTCAATATGCCCTTCACCAACATGCAGTGTTTCCTTGATTGAATTAGCTCTCACACCAATATTTGCGTCTAGAGCCTTTGCATTGAGGGCTATCTGAAAACGGCTGTGGCGCTGATGTTGCCTGTGAATGTGGAGTTGGTGGCATGTGAAACCCGCATGTGGAGCATTGGTTTGTGTGGGATGCTCACCAAGCTTCATTTCAGTCCTGGGCACACAAAGAGCACTAAGCATAGAGTGTGAAAACTGAGTTTCCTTGAGAGCTGCTTGGAAGCCTGATGGTGTGTGAAGTTAGTGAGCCAAATGGAGTTGTTCTCCCACAAGAACCACTCGGCTGATCCTTCTTCAATATGCCCTTCACCAACATGCAGTGTTTCCTTGATTGAGTTAGCTCTCACACCAATATTTGCGTCTAGAGCCTTTGCATTGAGGGCTATCTGAAAACGGCTGTGGCGCTGAAGTTGCCTGTGAATGTGGAGTTGGTGGCATGTGAAACCCGCATGCGGAGCAGTGGTTTGTGTGGGATGCTCACCAAGCTTCATTTCAGTCCTGGGCACACAAAGAGCACTAAGCATAGAGTGTGAAAACTGAGTTTCCTTCAGAGCTGCTTGGAAGCCTGATGGTGTGTGAAGTTAGTGAGCCAAATGGAGTTGTTCTCCCACAAGAACCACTCGGCTGATCCTTCTTCAATATGCCCTTCACCAACATGCAGTGTTTCCTTGATTGAATTAGCTCTCACACCAATATTTGCGTCTAGAGCCTTTGCATTGAGGGCTATCTGAAAACGGCTGTGGCCCTGATGTTGCCTGTGAATGTGGAGTTGGTGGCATGTGAAACCCGCATGTGGAGCATTCGTTTGTGTGGGATGCTCTACCAGGTTCATTTCAGTCCTAGCCATACAAAGGGCACTAAGCATAGAGTGTGAAAACTGAGTTTCCTTGAGAGCTGCTTGGAAGCCTGATGGTGTGTGAAGTTAGTGAGCCAAATGGAGTTGTTCTCCCACAAGAACCACTCGGCTGATCCTTCTTCAATATGCCCTTCACCAACATGCAGTGTTTCCTTGATTGAATTAGCTCTCACACCAATATTTGCGTCTAGAGCCTTTGCATTGAGGGCTATCTGAAAACGGCTGTGGCGCTGAAGTTGCCTGTGAATGTGGAGTTGGTGGCATGTGAAACCCGCATGTGGAGCATTCGTTTGTGTGGGATGCTCACCAAGCTTCATTTCAGTCCTGGGCACACAAAGAGCACTAAGCATAGAGTGTGAAAACTGAGTTTCCTTCAGAGCTGCTTGGAAGCCTGATGATGTGTGAAGTTAGTGAGCCAAATGGAGTTGTTCTCCCACAAGAACCATTCGGCTGATCCTTCTTCAATATGCCCTTCACCAACATGCAGTGTTTCCTTGATTGAATTAGCTCTCACACCAATATTTGCGTCTAGAGCCTTTGCATTGAGGGCTATCTGAAAACGGCTGTGGCGCTGAAGTTGCCTGTGAATGTGGAGTTGGTGGCATGTGAAAGCCGCATGTGGAGCATTCGTTTGTGTGGGATGCTCTACCAGGTTCATTCCTAGATAATGCACTCAAAGGGCACTAAGCATAGAGTGTGAAAACTGAGTTTCCTTGAGAGCTGCTTGGAAGCCTGATGGTGTGTGAAGTTAGTGAGCCAAATGGAGTTGTTCTCCCACAAGAACCACTCGGCTGATCCTTCTTCAATATGCCCTTCACCAACATGCAGTGTTTCCTTGATTGAATTAGCTCTCACACTAATATTTGCGTGTAGAGCCTTTGCATTGAGGGCTATCTGAAAACGGCTGTGGCGCTGAAGTTGCCTGTGAATGTGGAGTTGGTGGCATGTGAAACCCGCATGTGGAGCATTCGTTTGTGTGGGATGCTCACCAAGATTCATTTCAGTCCTGGGCACACAAAGAGCACTAAGCATAGACTGTGAAAACTGAGTTTCCTTGAGAGCTGCTTGGAAGCCTGATGGTGTGTGAAGTTAGTGAGCCAAATGGAGTTGTTCTCCCACAAGAACCACTCGGCTGATCCTTCTTCAATATGCCCTTCACCAACATGCAGTGTTTCCTTGATTGAATTAGCTCTCACACCAATATTTGCGTCTAGAGCCTTTGCATTGAGGGCTATCTGAAAACGGCTGTGGCGCTGAAGTTGCCTGTGAATGTGGAGTTGGTGGCATGTGAAACCCGCATGTGCAGCATTCGTTTGTGTGGGATGCTCTACCAGGTTCATTTCAGTCCTAGCCATACAAAGGGCACTAAGCATAGAGTGTGAAAACTGAGTTTCCTTGAGAGCTGCTTGGAAGCCTGATGGTGTGTGAAGTTAGTGAGCCAAATGGAGTTGTTCTCCCACAAGAACCACTCAGCTGATCCTTCTTCAATATGCCCTTCACCAACATGCAGTGTTTCCTTGATTGAATTAGCTCTCACACCAATATTTGCGTCTAGAGCCTTTGCATTGAGGGCTATCTGAAAACGGCTGTGGCGCTGAAGTTGCCTGTGAATGTGGAGTTGGTGGCATGTGAAACCCGCATGTGGAGCATTCGTTTGTGTGGGATGCTCTACCAGGTTCATTTCAGTCCTAGCCATTCAAAGGGCACTAAGCATAGAGTGTGAAAACTGAGTTTCCTTGAGAGCTGCTTGGAAGCCTGATGGTGTGTGAAGTTAGTGAGCCAAATGGAGTTGTTCTCCCACAAGAACCACTCGGCTGATCCTTCTTCAATATGCCCTTCACCAACATGCAGTGTTTCCTTGATTGAGTTAGCTCTCACACCAATATTTGCGTCTAGAGCCTTTGCATTGAGGGCTATCTGAAAACGGCTGTGGCGCTGAAGTTGCCTGTGAATGTGGAGTTGGTGGCATGTGAAACCCGCATGTGGAGCATTCATTTGTGTGGGATGCTCACCAAGCTTCATTTCAATCCTGGGCACACAAAGAGCACTAAGCATAGAGTGTGAAAACTGAGTTTCCTTGAGAGCTGCTTGGAAGCCTGATGGTGTGTGAAGTTAGTGAGCCAAATGGAGTTGTTCTCCCACAAGAACCACTCGGCTGATCCTTCTTCAATATGCCCTTCACCAACATGCAGTGTTTCCTTGATTGAATTAGCTCTCACACCAATATTTGCGTCTAGAGCCTTTGCATTGAGGGCTATCTGAAAACGGCTGTGGCCCTGATGTTGCCTGTGAATGTGGAGTTGGTGGCATATGAAACCCGCATGTGGAGCATTCGTTTGTGTGGGATGCTCTACCAGGTTCATTCCTAGATAATGCACTCAAAGGGCACTAAGCATAGAGTGTGAAAACTGAGTTTCCTTGAGAGCTGCTTGGAAGCCTGATGGTGTGTGAAGTTAGTGAGCCAAATGGAGTTGTTCTCCCACAAGAACCACTCGGCTGATCCTTCTTCAATATGCCCTTCACCAACATGCAGTGTTTCCTTGATTGAATTAGCTCTCAAACCAATATTTGCGTCTAGAGCCTTTGCATTGAGGGCTATCTGAAAACGGCTGTGGCGCTGAAGTTGCCTGTGAATGTGGAGTTGGTGGCATGTGAAAGCCGCATGTGGAGCATTCGTTTGTGTGGGATGCTCACCAAGATTCATTTCAGTCCTGGGCACACAAAGAGCACTAAGCATAGACTGTGAAAACTGAGTTTCCTTGAGAGCTGCTTGGAAGCCTGATGGTGTGTGAAGTTAGTGAGCCAAATGGAGTTGTTCTCCCACAAGAACCACTCGGCTGATCCTTCTTCAATATGCCCTTCACCAACATGCAGTGTTTCCTTGATTGAATTAGCTCTCACACCAATATTTGCGTCTAGAGCCTTTGCATTGAGGGCTATCTGAAAACGGCTGTGGCGCTGAAGTTGCCTGTGAATGTGGAGTTGGTGGCATGTGAAACCCGCATGTGCAGCATTCGTTTGTGTAGGATGCTCTACCAGGTTCATTTCAGTCCTAGCCATACAAAGGGCACTAAGCATAGAGTGTGAAAACTGAGTTTCCTTGAGAGCTGCTTGGAAGCCTGATGGTGTGTGAAGTTAGTGAGCCAAATGGAGTTGTTCTCCCACAAGAACCACTCGGCTGATCCTTCTTCAATATGCCCTTCACCAACATGCAGTGTTTCCTTGATTGAGTTAGCTCTCACACCAATATTTGCGTCTAGAGCCTTTGCATTGAGGGCTATCTGAAAACGGCTGTGGCGCTGAAGTTGCCTGTGAACGTGGAGTTGGTGGCATGTGAAACCCGCATGTGGAGCATTCGTTTCTGTGGGATGCTGACCAAGCTTCATGTCAGTCCTGGGCACACAAAGAGCACTAAGCATAGAGTGTGAAAACTGAGTTTCCTTGAGAGCTGCTTGGAAACCTGATGGTGCGTGAAGTTAGTGAGCCAAATATACTTGTTTTCCCACAAGAACCACTCGGCTGATCCTTCTTCAATATGCCCTTCACCAACATGCAGTGTTTCCTTGATTGAATTAGCTCTCACACCAATATTTGCGTCTAGAGCCTTTGCATTGAAGGCTATCTGAAAACGGCTGTGGCGCTGAAGTTGCCTGTGAATGTGGAGTTGGTGGCATGTGAAACCCGCATGTGGAGCATTCGTTTGTGTGGGATGCTCTACCAGGTTCATTCCTAGATAATGCACTCAAAGGGCACTAAGCATAGAGTGTGAAAACTGAGTTTCCTTGAGAGCTGCTTGGAAGCCTGATGGTGTGTGAAGTTAGTGAGCCAAATGGAGTTGTTCTCCCACAAGAACCACTCGGCTGATCCTTCTTCAATATGCCCTTCACCAACATGCAGTGTTTCCTTGATTGAATTAGCTCTCACACCAATATTTGTGTCTAGAGCCTTTGCATTGAGGGCTATCTGAAAACGGCTGTGGCGCTGAAGTTGCCTGTGAATGTGGAGTTGGTGGCATGTGAAACCCGCATGTGGAGCATTCGTTTGTGTGGGATGCTGACCAAGCTTCATGTCAGTCCTGGGCACACAAAGAGCACTAAGCATAGAGTGTGAAAACTGAGTTTCCTTGAGAGCTGCTTGGAAGCCTGATGGTGTGTGAAGTTAGTGAGCCAAATGGAGTTGTTCTCCCACAAGAACCACTCGGCTGATCCTTCTTCAATATGCCCTTCACCAACATGCAGTGTTTCCTTGATTGAATTAGCTCTCACACCAATATTTGCGTCTAGAGCCTTTGCATTGAGGGCTATCTGAAAACGGCTGTGGCGCTGAAGTTGCCTGTGAATGTGGAGTTGGTGGCATGTGAAACCCGCATGTGGAGCATTCGTTTGTGTGGGATGCTCTACCAGGTTCATTCCTAGATAATGCACTCAAAGGGCACTAAGCATAGAGTGTGAAAACTGAGTTTCCTTGAGAGCTGCTTGGAAGCCTGATGGTGTGTGAAGTTAGTGAGCCAAATGGAGTTGTTCTCCCACAAGAACCACTCGGCTGATCCTTCTTCAATATGCCCTTCACCAACATGCAGTGTTTCCTTGATTGAATTAGCTCTCACACCAATATTTGCGTCTAGAGCCTTTGCATTGAGGGCTATCTGAAAACGGCTGTGGCGCTGAAGTTGCCTGTGAATGTGGAGTTGGTGGCATGTGAAACCCGCATGTGGAGCATTCGTTTGTGTGGGATGCTGACCAAGCTTCATGTCAGTCCTGGGCACACAAAGAGAACTAAGCATAGAGTGTGAAAACTGAGTTTCCTTGAGAGCTGCTTGGAAGCCTGATGGTGCGTGAAGTTAGTGAGCCAAATAGAGTTGTTCTCCCACAAGAACCACTCAGCTGATCCTTCTTCAATATGCCCTTCACCAACATGCAGTGTTTCCTTGATTGAATTAGCTCTCACACCAATATTTGCGTCTAGAGCCTTTGCATTGAGGGCTATCTGAAAACGGCTGTGGCGCTGATGTTGCCTGTGAATGTGGAGTTGGTGGCATGTGAAACCCGCATGTGGAGCATTCGTTTGTGTGGGATGCTCTACCAGGTTCATTCCTAGATAATGCACTCAAAGGGCACTAAGCATAGAGTGTGAAAACTGAGTTTCCTTGAGAGCTGCTTGGAAGCCTGATGGTGTGTGAAGTTAGTGAGCCAAATGGAGTTGTTCTCCCACAAGAACCACTCGGCTGATCCTTCTTCAATATGCCCTTCACCAACATGCAGTGTTTCCTTGATTGAATTAGCTCTCACACCAATATTTGCGTCTAGAGCCTTTGCATTGAGGGCTATCTGAAAACGGCTGTGGCGCTGAAGTTGCCTGTGAATGTGGAGTTGGTGGCATGTGAAACCCGCATGTGGAGCATTCGTTTGTGTGGGATGCTCTACCAGGTTCATTCCTAGATAATGCACTCAAAGGGCACTAAGCATAGAGTGTGAAAACTGAGTTTCTTTGATAGCTGCTTGGAAGCCTGATGGTGTGTGAAGTTAGTGAGCCAAATGGAGTTGTTCTCCCACAAGAACCACTCGGCTGATCCTTCTTCAATATGCCCTTCACCAACATGCAGTGTTTCCTTGATTGAATTAGCTCTCACACCAATATTTGCGACTAGAGCCTTTGCATTGAGGGCTATCTGAAAACGGCTGTGGCACTGAAGTTGCCTGTGAATGTGGAGTTGGTGGCATGTGAAACCCGCATGTGGAGCATTCGTTTGTGTGGGATGCTCTACCAGGTTCATTCCTAGATAACGCACTCAAAGGGCACTAAGCATAGAGTGTGAAAACTGAGTTTCTTTGATAGCTGCTTGGAAGCCTGATGGTGTGTGAAGTTAGTGAGCCAAATGGAGTTGTTCTCCACAAGAACCACTCGGCTGATCCTTCTTCAATAAGCCCTTCACCTACATGCAGTGTTTCCTTGATTGAATTAGCTCTCACACCAATATTTGCGACTAGAGCCTTTGCATTGAGGGCTATCTGAAAACGGCTGTGGCACTGAAGTTGCCTGTGAATGTGGAGTTGGTGGCATGTGAAACCCGCATGTGGAGCATTCGTTTGTGTGGGATGCTGACCAAGCTTCATGTCAGTCCTGGGCACACAAAGAGCACTAAGCATAGAGTGTGAAAACTGAGTTTCCTTGAGAGCTGCTTGGAAGCCTGATGGTGTGTGAAGTTAGTGAGCCAAATGGAGTTGTTCTCCCACAAGAACCACTCGGCTGATCCTTCTTCAATATGCCCTTCACCTACATGCAGTGTTTCCTTGATTGAATTAGCTCTCACACCAATATTTGCGACTAGAGCCTTTGCATTGAGGGCTATCTGAAAACGGCTGTGGCGCTGAAGTTGCCTGTGAATGTGGAGTTGGTGGCATGTGAAACCCGCATGTGGAGCATTCGTTTGTGTGGGATGCTCTACCAGGTTCATTTCAGTCCTAGCCATACAAAGGGCACTAAGCATAGAGTGTGAAAACTGAGTTTCCTTGAGAGCTGCTTGGAAGCCTGATGGTGTGTGAAGTTAGTGAGCCAAATGGAGTTGTTCTCCCACAAGAACCACTCGGCTGATCCTTCTTCAATATGCCCTTCACCAACATGCAGTGTTTCCTTGATTGAATTAGCTCTCACACCAATATTTGCGTCTAGAGCCTTTACATTGAGGGCTATCTGAAAACAGCTGTGGCGCTGAAGTTGCCTGTGAACGTGGAGTTGGTGGCATGTGAAACCCGCATGTGGAGCATTCGTTTCTGTGGGATGCTGACCAAGCTTCATGTCAGTCCTGGGCACACAAAGCGCACTAAGCATAGACTGTGAAAACTGAGTTTCCTTGAGAGCTGCTTGGAAACCTGATGGTGCGTGAAGTTAGTGAGCCAAATATACTGTTCTCCCACAAGAACCACTCGGCTCATGCCTCTTCAATATGCCCTTCACCAACATGCAGTGTTTCCTTGATTGAATTAGCTCTCACACCAATATTTGCATCTAGAGCCTTTGCATTGAGGGCTATCTGAAAACGGCTGTGGCGCTGAAGTTGCCTGTGAATGTGGAGTTGGTGGCATGTGAAACCCGCATGTGGAGCATTCGTTTGTGTGGGATGCTCTACCAGGTTCATTCCTAGATAATGCACTCAAAGGGCACTAAGCATAGAGTGTGAAAACTGAGTTTCCTTGAGAGCTGCTTGGAAGCCTGATGGTGTGTGAAGTTAGTGAGCCAAATGGAGTTGTTCTCCCACAAGAACCACTCGGCTGATCCTTCTTCAATATGCCCTTCACCAACATGCAGTGTTTCCTTGATTGAATTAGCTCTCACACCAATATTTGCGTCTAGAGCCTTTGCATTGAGGGCTATCTGAAAACGGCTGTGGCGCTGAAGTTGCCTGTGAATGTGGAGTTGGTGGCATGTGAAACCCGCATGTGGAGCATTCGTTTGTGTGGGATGCTCTACCAGGTTCATTTCAGTCCTAGCCATACAAAGGACACTAAGCATAGAGTGTGAAAACTGAGTTTCCTTGAGAGCTGCTTGGAAGCCTGATGGTGTGTGAAGTTAGTGAGCCAAATGGAGTTGTTCTCCACAAGAACCACTCGGCTGATCCTTCTTCAATATGCCCTTCACCAACATGCAGTGTTTCCTTGATTGAATTAGCTCTCACACCAATATTTGCGTCTAGAGCCTTTACATTGAGGGCTATCTGAAAACGGCTGTGGCGCTGAAGTTGCCTGTGAACGTGGAGTTGGTGGCATGTGAAACCCGCATGTGGAGCATTCGTTTCTGTGGGATGCTGACCAAGCTTCATGTCAGTCCTGGGCACACAAAGAGCACTAAGCATAGAGTGTGAAAACTGAGTTTCCTTGAGAGCTGCTTGGAAGCCTGATGGTGCGTGAAGTTAGTGAGCCAAATGGAGTTGTTCTCCCACAAGAACCACTCGGCTGATCCTTCTTCAATATGCCCTTCACCAACATGCAGTGTTTCCTTGATTGAATTAGCTCTCACACCAATATTTGCGTCTAGAGCCTTTGCATTGAGGGCTATCTGAAAACGGCTGTGGCGCTGAAGTTGCCTGTGAATGTGGAGTTGGTGGCATGTGAAACCCGCATGTGGAGCATTCGTTTGTGTGGGATGCTCTACCAGGTTCATTCCTAGATAATGCACTCAAAGGGCACTAAGCATAGAGTGTGAAAACTGAGTTTCCTTGAGAGCTGCTTGGAAGCCTGATGGTGTGTGAAGTTAGTGAGCCAAATGGAGTTGTTCTCCCACAAGAACCACTCGGCTGATCCTTCTTCAATATGCCCTTCACCAACATGCAGTGTTTCCTTGATTGAATTAGCTCTCACACCAATATTTGCGTCTAGAGCCTTTGCATTGAGGGCTATCTGAAAACGGCTGTGGCGCTGAAGTTGCCTGTGAATGTGGAGTTGGTGGCATGTGAAACCCGCATGTGGAGCATTCGTTTGTGTGGGATGCTCTACCAGGTTCATTCCTAGATAATGCACTCAAAGGGCACTAAGCATAGAGTGTGAAAACTGAGTTTCCTTGAGAGCTGCTTG
The DNA here is from genome assembly GCF_030435755.1 of Ochotona princeps. Classification (NCBI taxonomy): domain Eukaryota; kingdom Metazoa; phylum Chordata; class Mammalia; order Lagomorpha; family Ochotonidae; genus Ochotona; species Ochotona princeps. The sequence continues at coordinate 61,409 of NW_026700263.1, read as the reverse complement.
GAAGCCTGATGGTGTGTGAAGTTAGTGAGCCAAATGGAGTTGTTCTCCCACAAGAACCACTCGGCTGATCCTTCTTCAATATGCCCTTCACCAACATGCAGTGTTTCCTTGATTGAATTAGCTCTTCACAATATTTGCGTCTAGAGCCTTTGCATTGAGGGCTATCTGAAAACGGCTGTGGCGCTGAAGTTGCCTGTGAACGTGGAGTTGGTGGCATGTGAAACCCGCATGTGGAGCATTCGTTTGTGTGGGATGCTGACCAAGCTTCATGTCAGTCCTGGGCACACAAAGAGAACTAAGCATAGAGTGTGAAAACTGAGTTTCCTTGAGAGCTGCTTGGAAGCCTGATGGTGCGTGAAGTTAGTGAGCCAAATAGAGTTGTTCTCCCACAAGAACCACTCAGCTGATCCTTCTTCAATATGCCCTTCACCAACATGCAGTGTTTCCTTGATTGAATTAGCTCTCACACCAATATTTGCGTCTAGAGCCTTTGCATTGAGGGCTATCTGAAAACGGCTGTGGCGCTGATGTTGCCTGTGAATGTGGAGTTGGTGGCATGTGAAACCCGCATGTGGAGCATTCGTTTGTGTGGGATGCTCTACCAGGTTCATTCCTAGATAATGCACTCAAAGGGCACTAAGCATAGAGTGTGAAAACTGAGTTTCCTTGAGAGCTGCTTGGAAGCCTGATGGTGTGTGAAGTTAGTGAGCCAAATGGAGTTGTTCTCCCACAAGAACCACTCGGCTGATCCTTCTTCAATATGCCCTTCACCAACATGCAGTGTTTCCTTGATTGAATTAGCTCTCACACCAATATTTGCGTCTAGAGCCTTTGCATTGAGGGCTATCTGAAAACGGCTGTGGCGCTGAAGTTGCCTGTGAATGTGGAGTTGGTGGCATGTGAAACCCGCATGTGGAGCATTCGTTTGTGTGGGATGCTCTACCAGGTTCATTTCAGTCCTAGCCATACAAAGGGCACTAAGCATAGAGTGTGAAAACTGAGTTTCCTTGAGAGCTGCTTGGAAGCCTGATGGTGTGTGAAGTTAGTGAGCCAAATGGAGTTGTTCTCCCACAAGAACCACTCGGCTGATCCTTCTTCAATATGCCCTTCACCAACATGCAGTGTTTCCTTGATTGAATTAGCTCTCACACCAATATTTGCGTCTAGAGCCTTTACATTGAGGGCTATCTGAAAACAGCTGTGGCGCTGAAGTTGCCTGTGAACGTGGAGTTGGTGGCATGTGAAACCCGCATGTGGAGCATTCGTTTGTGTGGGATGCTGACCAAGCTTCATGTCAGTCCTGGGCACACAAAGAGCACTAAGCATAGACTGTGAAAACTGAGTTTCCTTGAGAGCTGCTTGGAAACCTGATGGTGCGTGAAGTTAGTGAGCCAAATGGAGTTGTTCTCCCACAAGAACCACTCGGCTGATGCTTCTTCAATATGCCCTTCACCAACATGCAGTGTTTCCTTGATTGAATTAGCTCTCACACCAATATTTGCATCTAGAGCCTTTGCATTGAGGGCTATCTGAAAACGGCTGTGGCGCTGAAGTTGCCTGTGAATGTGGAGTTGGTGGCATGTGAAACCCGCATGTGGAGCATTCGTTTGTGTGGGATGCTCTACCAGGTTCATTCCTAGATAATGCACTCAAAGGGCACTAAGCATAGAGTGTGAAAACTGAGTTTCCTTGAGAGCTGCTTGGAAGCCTGATGGTGTGTGAAGTTAGTGAGCCAAATGGAGTTGTTCTCCACAAGAACCACTCGGCTGATCCTTCTTCAATATGCCCTTCACCAACATGCAGTGTTTCCTTGATTGAATTAGCTCTCACACCAATATTTGCATCTAGAGCCTTTGCATTGAGGGATATCTGAAAACGGCTGTGGCGCTGTAGTTGCCTGTGAATGTGGAGTTGGTGGCATGTGAAACCCGCATGTGGAGCATTCGTTTGTGTGGGATGCTCTACCAGGTTCATTCCTAGATAATGCACTCAAAGGGCACTAAGCATAGAGTGTGAAAACTTTCTTTGATAGCTGCTTGGAAGCCTGATGGTGTGTGAAGTTAGTGAGCCAAATGGAGTTGTTCTCCACAAGAACCACTCGGCTGATCCTTCTTCAATATGCCCTTCACCAACATGCAGTGTTTCCTTGATTGAATTAGCTCTCACACCAATATTTGCGACTAGAGCCTTTGCATTGAGGGCTATCTGAAAACGGCTGTGGCGCTGAAGTTGCCTGTGAATGTGGAGTTGGTGGCATGTGAAACCCGCATGTGGAGCATTCGTTTGTGTGGGATGCTGACCAAGCTTCATGTCAGTCCTGGGCACACAAAGAGCACTAAGCATAGAGTGTGAAAACTGAGTTTCCTTGAGAGCTGCTTGGAAGCCTGATGGTGTGTGAAGTTAGTGAGCCAAATGGAGTTGTTCTCCCACAAGAACCACTCGGCTGATCCTTCTTCAATATGCCCTTCACCAACATGCAGTGTTTCCTTGATTGAATTAGCTCTCACACCAATATTTGCGTCTAGAGCCTTTGCATTGAGGGCTATCTGAAAACGGCTGTGGCGCTGAAGTTGCCTGTGAATGTGGAGTTGGTGGCATGTGAAACCCGCATGTGGAGCATTCGTTTGTGTGGGATGCTCTACCAGGTTCATTCCTAGATAATGCACTCAAAGAGCACTAAGCATAGAGTGTGAAAACTGAGTTTCCTTGAGAGCTGCTTGGAAGCCTGATGGTATGTGAAGTTAGTGAGCCAAATGGAGTTGTTCTCCCACAAGAACCACTCGGCTGATCCTTCTTCAATATGCCCTTCACCAACATGCAGTGTTTCCTTGATTGAATTAGCTCTCACACCAATATTTGCGTCTAGAGCCTTTGCATTGAGGGCTATCTGAAAACGGCTGTGGCGCTGAAGTTGCCTGTGAATGTGGAGTTGGTGGCATGTGAAAGCCGCATGTGGAGCATTCGTTTGTGTGGGATGCTCTACCAGGTTCATTTCAGTCCTAGCCATACAAAGGGCACTAAGCATAGAGTGTGAAAACTGAGTTTCCTTGAGAGCTGCTTGGAAGCCTGATGGTGTGTGAAGTTAGTGAGCCAAATGGAGTTGTTCTCCCACAAGAACCACTCGGCTGATCCTTCTTCAATATGCCCTTCACCAACATGCAGTGTTTCCTTGATTGAATTAGCTCTCACACCAATATTTGCGTCTAGAGCCTTTACATTGAGGGCTATCTGAAAACAGCTGTGGCGCTGAAGTTGCCTGTGAACGTGGAGTTGGTGGCATGTGAAACCCGCATGTGGAGCATTCGTTTCTGTGGGATGCTGACCAAGCTTCATGTCAGTCCTGGGCACACAAAGAGCACTAAGCATAGACTGTGAAAACTGAGTTTCCTTGAGAGCTGCTTGGAAACCTGATGGTGCGTGAAGTTAGTGAGCCAAATATACTTGTTCTCCCACAAGAACCACTCGGCTGATGCTTCTTCAATATGCCCTTCACCAACATGCAGTGTTTCCTTGATTGAATTAGCTCTCACACCAATATTTGCGTCTAGAGCCTTTGCATTGAGGGCTATCTGAAAACGGCTGTGGCGCTGAAGTTGCCTGTGAATGTGGAGTTGGTGGCATGTGAAACCCGCATGTGGAGCATTCGTTTGTGTGGGATGCTCTACCAGGTTCATTCCTAGATAATGCACTCAAAGGGCACTAAGCATAGAGTGTGAAAACTGAGTTTCCTTGAGAGCTGCTTGGAAGCCTGATGGTGTGTGAAGTTAGTGAGCCAAATGGAGTTGTTCTCCCACAAGAACCACTCGGCTGATCCTTCTTCAATATGCCCTTCACCAACATGCAGTGTTTCCTTGATTGAATTAGCTCTCACACCAATATTTGCATCTAGAGCCTTTGCATTGAGGGCTATCTGAAAACGGCTGTGGCGCTGAAGTTGCCTGTGAATGTGGAGTTGGTGGCATGTGAAAGCCGCATGTGGAGCATTCGTTTGTGTGGGATGCTCTACCAGGTTCATTCCTAGATAATGCACTCAAAGGGCACTAAACATAGAGTGTGAAAACTGAGTTTCCTTGAGAGCTGCTTGGAAGCCTGATGGTGTGTGAAGTTAGTGAGCCAAATGGAGTTGTTCTCCCACAAGAACCACTCGGCTGATCCTTCTTCAATATGCCCTTCACCAACATGCAGTGTTTCCTTGATTGAATTAGCTCTCACACCAATATTTGCGTCTAGAGCCTTTGCATTGAGGGCTATCTGAAAACGGCTGTGGCGCTGAAGTTGCCTGTGAATGTGGAGTTGGTGGCATGTGAAACCCGCATGTGGAGCATTCGTTTCTGTGGGATGCTGACCAAGCTTCATGTCAGTCCTGGGCACACAAAGAGAACTAATAATAGAGTGTGAAAACTGAGTTTCCTTGAGAGCTACTTGGAAGCCTGATGGTGTGTGAAGTTAGTGAGCCAAATGGAGTTGTTCTCCCACAAGAACCACTCGGCTGATCCTTCTTCAATATGCCCTTCACCAACATGCAGTGTTTCCTTGATTGAATTAGCTCTCACACCAATATTTGCGTCTAGAGCCTTTGCATTGAGGGCTATCTGAAAACGGCTGTGGCGCTGAAGTTGCCTGTGAATGTGGAGTTGGTGGCATGTGAAACCCGCATGTGGAGCATTCGTTTGTGTGGGATGCTCTACCAGGTTCATTCCTAGATAATGCACTCAAAGGGCACTAAGCATAGAGTGTGAAAACTGAGTTTCCTTGAGAGCTGCTTGGAAGCCTGATGGTGTGTGAAGTTAGTGAGCCAAATGGAGTTGTTCTCCCACAAGAACCACTCGGCTGATCCTTCTTCAATATGCCCTTCACCAACATGCAGTGTTTCCTTGATTGAATTAGCTCTCACACCAATATTTGCGTCTAGAGCCTTTGCATTGAGGGCTATCTGAAAACGGCTGTGGCGCTGAAGTTGCCTGTGAATGTGGAGTTGGTGGCATGTGAAAGCCGCATGTGGAGCATTCGTTTGTGTGGGATGCTCTACCAGGTTCATTTCAGTCCTAGCCATACAAAGTTCACTAAGCATAGAGTGTGAAAACTGAGTTTCCTTGAGAGCTGCTTGGAAGCCTGATGGTGTGTGAAGTTAGTGAGCCAAATGGAGTTGTTCTCCCACAAGAACCACTCGGCTGATCCTTCTTCAATATGCCCTTCACCAACATGCAGTGTTTCCTTGATTGAATTAGCTCTCACACCAATATTTGCGTCTAGAGCCTTTGCAATGAGGGCTATCTGAAAACGGCTGTGGCGCTGAAGTTGCCTGAGAATGTGGAGTTGGTGGCATGTGAAACCCGCATGTGGAGCATTCGTTTGTGTGGGATGCTGACCAAGCTTCATGTCAGTCCTGGGCACACAAAGAGCACTAAGCATAGAGTGTGAAAACTGAGTTTCCTTGAGAGCTGCTTGGAAGCCTGATGGTGTGTGAAGTTAGTGAGCCAAATGGAGTTGTTCTCCCACAAGAACCACTCGGCTGATCCTTCTTCAATATGCCCTTCACCAACATGCAGTGTTTCCTTGATTGAATTAGCTCTCACACCAATATTTGCGTCTAGAGCCTTTGCATTGAGGGCTATCTGAAAACGGCTGTGGCGCTGAAGTTGCCTGTGAATGTGGAGTTGGTGGCATGTGAAACCCGCATGTGGAGCATTCGTTTGTGTGGGATGCTCTACCAGGTTCATTTCAGTCCTAGCCATACAAAGGGCACTAAGCATAGAGTGTGAAAACTGAGTTTCCTTGAGAGCTGCTTGGAAGCCTGATGGTGTGTGAAGTTAGTGAGCCAAATGGAGTTGTTCTCCCACAAGAACCACTCGGCTGATCCTTCTTCAATATGCCTTTCACCAACATGCAGTGTTTCCTTGATTGAATTAGCTCTCACACCAATATTTGCGTCTAGAGCCTTTGCATTGAGGGCTATCTGAAAACGGCTGTGGCGCTGAAGTTGCCTGTGAATGTGGAGTTGGTGGCATGTGAAACCCGCATGTGGAGCATTCGTTTGTGTGGGATGCTCACCAAGCTTCATTTCAGTCCTGGGCACACAAAGAGCACTAAGCATAGACTGTGAAAACTGAGTTTCCTTGAGAGCTGCTTGGAAGCCTGATGGTGTGTGAAGTTAGTGAGCCAAATGGAGTTGTTCTCCCACAAGAACCACTCGGCTGATCCTTCTTCAATATGCCCTTCACCAACATGCAGTGTTTCCTTGATTGAATTAGCTCTCACACCAATATTTGCGTCTAGAGCCTTTGCATTGAGGGCTATCTGAAAACGGCTGTGGCGCTGAAGTTGCCTGTGAATGTGGAGTTGGTGGCATGTGAAACCCGCATGTGGAGCATTCGTTTGTGTGGGATGCTCTACCAGGTTCATTTCAGTCCTAGCCATACAAAGGGCACTAAGCATAGAGTGTGAAAACTGAGTTTCCTTGAGAGCTGCTTGGAAGCCTGATGGTGTGTGAAGTTAGTGAGCCAAATGGAGTTGTTCTCCCACAAGAACCACTCGCCTGATCCTTCTTCAATATGCCCTTCACCAACATGCAGTGTTTCCTTGATTGAATTAGCTCTCACACCAATATTTGCGTCTAGAGCCTTTGCATTGAGGGCTATCTGAAAACGGCTGTGGCGCTGAAGTTGCCTGTGAATGTGGAGTTGGTGGCATGTGAAAGCCGCATGTGGAGCATTCGTTTGTGTGGGATGCTCTACCAGGTTCATTTCAGTCCTAGCCATACAAAGGGCACTAAGCATAGAGTGTGAAAACTGAGTTTCCTTGAGAGCTGCTTGGAAGCCTGATGGTGTGTGAAGTTAGTGAGCCAAATGGAGTTGTTCTCCCACAAGAACCACTCGGCTGATCCTTCTTCAATATGCCCTTCACCAACATGCAGTGTTTCCTTGATTGAATTAGCTCTCACACCAATATTTGCGTCTAGAGCCTTTGCAATGAGGGCTATCTGAAAACGGCTGTGGCGCTGAAGTTGCCTGAGAATGTGGAGTTGGTGGCATGTGAAACCCGCATGTGGAGCATTCGTTTGTGTGGGATGCTGACCAAGCTTCATGTCAGTCCTGGGCACACAAAGAGCACTAAGCATAGAGTGTGAAAACTGAGTTTCCTTGAGAGCTGCTTGGAAGCCTGATGGTGTGTGAAGTTAGTGAGCCAAATGGAGTTGTTCTCCCACAAGAACCACTCGGCTGATCCTTCTTCAATATGCCCTTCACCAACATGCAGTGTTTCCTTGATTGAATTAGCTCTCACACCAATATTTGCGTCTAGAGCCTTTGCATTGAGGGCTATCTGAAAACGGCTGTGGCGCTGAAGTTGCCTGTGAATGTGGAGTTGGTGGCATGTGAAACCCGCATGTGGAGCATTCGTTTGTGTGGGATGCTCTACCAGGTTCATTTCAGTCCTAGCCATACAAAGGGCACTAAGCATAGAGTGTGAAAACTGAGTTTCCTTGAGAGCTGCTTGGAAGCCTGATGGTGTGTGAAGTTAGTGAGCCAAATGGAGTTGTTCTCCCACAAGAACCACTCGGCTGATCCTTCTTCAATATGCCTTTCACCAACATGCAGTGTTTCCTTGATTGAATTAGCTCTCACACCAATATTTGCGTCTAGAGCCTTTGCATTGAGGGCTATCTGAAAACGGCTGTGGCGCTGAAGTTGCCTGTGAATGTGGAGTTGGTGGCATGTGAAACCCGCATGTGGAGCATTCGTTTGTGTGGGATGCTCACCAAGCTTCATTTCAGTCCTGGGCACACAAAGAGCACTAAGCATAGACTGTGAAAACTGAGTTTCCTTGAGAGCTGCTTGGAAGCCTGATGGTGTGTGAAGTTAGTGAGCCAAATGGAGTTGTTCTCCCACAAGAACCACACGGCTGATCCTTCTTCAATATGCCCTTCACCAACATGCAGTGTTTCCTTGATTGAATTAGCTCTCACACCAATATTTGCGTCTAGAGCCTTTGCATTGAGGGCTATCTGAAAATGGCTGTGGCGCTGAAGTTGCCTGTGAATGTGGAGTTGGTGGCATGTGAAACCCGCATGTGGAGCATTCGTTTGTGTGGGATGCTCTACCAGGTTCATTTCAGTCCTAGCCATACAAAGGGCACTAAGCATAGAGTGTGAGAACTGAGTTTCCTTGAGAGCTGCTTGGAAGCCTGATGGTGTGTGAAGTTAGTGAGCCAAATGGAGTTGTTCTCCCACAAGAACCACTCGGCTGATCCTTCTTCAATATGCCCTTCACCAACATGCAGTGTTTCCTTGATTGAATTAGCTCTCACACCAATATTTGCGTCTAGAGCCTTTGCATTGAGGGCTATCTGAAAACGGCAGTGGCGCTGAAGTTGCCTGTGAATGTGGAGTTGGTGGCATGTGAAACCCGCATGTGGAGCATTCGTTTGTGTGGGATGCTCTACCAGGTTCATTCCTAGATAATGCACTCAAAGGGCACTAAGCATAGAGTGTGAAAACTGAGTTTCCTTGAGAGCTGCTTGGAAGCCTGATGGTGTGTGAAGTTAGTGAGCCAAATGGAGTTGTTCTCCCACAAGAACCACTCGGCTGATCCTTCTTCAATATGCCCTTCACCAACATGCAGTGTTTCCTTGATTGAATTAGCTCTCACACCAATATTTGCGTCTAGAGCCTTTGCATTGAGGGCTATCTGAAAACGGCTGTGGCGCTGAAGTTGCCTGAGAATGTGGAGTTGGTGGCATGTGAAACCCGCATGTGGAGCATTCGTTTCTGTGGGATGCTCACCAAGCTTCACTTCAGTCCTGGACACACAAAGAGCACTAAGCATAGACTGTGAAAACTGAGTTTCCTTGAGAGCTGCTTGGAAGCCTGATGGTGTGTGAAGTTAGTGAGCCAAATGGAGTTGTTCTCCCACAAGAACCACTCGGCTGATCCTTCTTCAATATGCCCTTCACCAACATGCAGTGTTTCCTTGATTGAATTAGCTCTCACACCAATATTTGCGTCTAGAGCCTTTGCATTGAGGGCTATCTGAAAACGGCTGTGGCGCTGAAGTTGCCTGTGAATGCGGAGTTGGTGGCATGTGAAACCCGCATGTGGAGCATTCGTTTGTGTGGGATGCTCTACCAGGTTCATTTCAGTCCTAGCCATACAAAGGGCACTAAGCATAGAGTGTGAAAACTGAGTTTCCTTGAGAGCTGCTTGGAAGCCTGATGGTGTGTGAAGTTAGTGAGCCAAATGGAGTTGTTCTCCCACAAGAACCACTCGGCTGATCCTTCTTCAATATGCCCTTCACCAACATGCAGTGTTTCCTTGATTGAATTAGCTCTCACACCAATATTTGCGTCTAGAGCCTTTGCATTGAGGGCTATCTGAAAACGGCTGTGGCGCTGAAGTTGCCTGTGAATGTGGAGTTGGTGGCATGTGAAACCCGCATGTGGAGCATTCGTTTGTGTGGGATGCTGACCAAGCTTCATGTCAGTCCTGGGCACACAAAGAGCACTAAGCATAGAGTGTGAAAACTGAGTTTCCTTGAGAGCTGCTTGGAAGCCTGATGGTGTGTGAAGTTAGTGAGCCAAATGGAGTTGTTCTCCCACAAGAACCACTCGGCTGATCCTTCTTCAATATGCCCTTCACCAACATGCAGTGTTTCCTTGATTGAATTAGCTCTCACACCAATATTTGCGTCTAGAGCCTTTGCATTGAGGGCTATCTGAAAACGGCTGTGGCGCTGAAGTTGCCTGTGAATGTGGAGTTGGTGGCATGTGAAACCCGCATGTGGAGCATTCGTTTGTGTGGGATGCTCTACCAGGTTCATTCCTAGATAATGCACTAAAAGGGCACTAAGCATAGAGGGTGAAAACTGAGTTTCTTTGATAGCTGCTTGGAAGCCTGATGGTGTGTGAAGTTAGTGAGCCAAATGGAGTTGTTCTCCCACAAGAACCACTCGGCTGATCCTTCTTCAATATGCCCTTCACCAACATGCAGTGTTTCCTTGATTGAATTAGCTCTCACACCAATATTTGCGACTTGAGCCTTTGCATTGAGGGCTATCTGAAAACGGCTGTGGCGCTGAAGTTGCCTGTGAATGTGGAGTTGGTGGCATGTGAAACCCGCATGTGGAGCATTCGTTTGTGTGGGATGCTCACCAAGCTTCATTTCAGTCCTGGGCACACAAAGAGCACTAAGCATAGACTGTGAAAACTGAGTTTCCTTGAGAGCTGCTTGGAAGCCTGATGGTGTGTGAAGTTAGTGAGCCAAATGGAGTTGTTCTCCCACAAGAACCACTCGGCTGATCCTTCTTCAATATGCCCTTCACCAACATGCAGTGTTTCCTTGATTGAATTAGCTCTCACACCAATATTTGCGTCTAGAGCCTTTGCATTGAGGGCTATCTGAAAACGGCTGTGGCGCTGAAGTTGCCTGTGAATGTGGAGTTGGTGGCATGTGAAAGCCGCATGTGGAGCATTCGTTTGTGTGGGATGCTCTACCAGGTTCATTTCAGTCCTAGCCATACAAAGGGCACTAAGCATAGAGTGTGAAAACTGAGTTTCCTTGAGAGCTGCTTGGAACCCTGATGGTGTGTGAAGTTAGTGAGCCAAATGGAGTTGTTCTCCCACAAGAACCACTCGGCTGATCCTTCTTCAATATGCCCTTCACCAACATGCAGTGTTTCCTTGATTGAATTAGCTCTCACACCAATATTTGCGTCTAGAGCCTTTGCATTGAGGGCTATCTGAAAACGGCTGTGGCGCTGAAGTTGCCTGTGAATGTGGAGTTGGTGGCATGTGAAACCCGCATGTGGAGCATTCGTTTGTGTGGGATGCTCTACCAGGTTCATTCCTAGATAATGCACTAAAAGGGCACTAAGCATAGAGGGTGAAAACTGAGTTTCTTTGATAGCTGCTTGGAAGCCTGATGGTGTGTGAAGTTAGTGAGCCAAATGGAGTTGTTCTCCCACAAGAACCACTCGGCTGATCCTTCTTCAATATGCCCTTCACCAACATGCAGTGTTTCCTTGATTGAATTAGCTCTCACACCAATATTTGCGACTAGAGCCTTTGCATTGAGGGCTATCTGAAAACGGCTGTGGCGCTGAAGTTGCCTGTGAATGTGGAGTTGGTGGCATGTGAAACCCGCATGTGGAGCATTCGTTTGTGTGGGATGCTCACCAAGCTTCATTTCAGTCCTGGGCACACAAAGAGCACTAAGCATAGACTGTGAAAACTGAGTTTCCTTGAGAGCTGCTTGGAAGCCTGATGGTGTGTGAAGTTAGTGAGCCAAATGGAGTTGTTCTCCCACAAGAACCACTCGGCTGATCCTTCTTCAATATGCCCTTCACCAACATGCAGTGTTTCCTTGATTGAATTAGCTCTCACACCAATATTTGCGTCTAGAGCCTTTGCATTGAGGGCTATCTGAAAACGGCTGTGGCGCTGAAGTTGCCTGTGAATGTGGAGTTGGTGGCATGTGAAAGCCGCATGTGGAGCATTCGTTTGTGTGGGATGCTCTACCAGGTTCATTTCAGTCCTAGCCATACAAAGGGCACTAAGCATAGAGTGTGAAAACTGAGTTTCCTTGAGAGCTGCTTGGAACCCTGATGGTGTGTGAAGTTAGTGAGCCAAATGGAGTTGTTCTCCCACAAGAACCACTCGGCTGATCCTTCTTCAATATGCCCTTCACCAACATGCAGTGTTTCCTTGATTGAATTAGCTCTCACACCAATATTTGCGTCTAGAGCCTTTGCATTGAGGGCTATCTGAAAATGGCTGTGGCGCTGAAGTTGCCTGTGAATGTGGAGTTGGTGGCATGTGAAACCCGCATGTGGAGCATTCGTTTGTGTGGGATGCTCTACCAGGTTCATTTCAGTACTAGCCATGCAAAGGGCAGTAAGCATAGAGTGTGAAAACTGAGTTTCCTTGAGAGCTGCTTGGAAGCCTGATGGTGTGTGAAGTTAGTGAGCCAAATGGAGTTGTTCTCCCACAAGAACCACTCGGCTGATCCTTCTTCAATATGCCCTTCACCAACATGCAGTGTTTCCTTGATTGAATTAGCTCTCACACCAATATTTGCGTCTAGAGCCTTTGCATTGAGGGCTATCTGAAAACGGCTGTGGCGCTGATGTTGCCTGTGAATGTGGAGTTGGTGGCATGTGAAACCCGCATGTGGAGCATTCGTTTGTGTGGGATGCTCTACCAGGTTCATTCCTAGATAATGCACTCAAAGGGCACTAAGCATAGAGTGTGAAAACTGAGTTTCCTTGAGAGCTGCTTGGAAGCCTGATGGTGTGTGAAGTTAGTGAGCCAAATGGAGTTGTTCTCCCACAAGAACCACTCGGCTGATCCTTCTTCAATATGCCCTTCACCAACATGCAGTGTTTCCTTGATTGAATTAGCTCTCACACCAATATTTGCGTCTACAGCCTTTGCATTGAGGGCTATCTGAAAACGGCTGTGGCGCTGAAGTTGCCTGTGAATGTGGAGTTGGTGGCATGTGAAACCCGCATGTGGAGCATTCGTTTGTGTGGGATGCTCACCAAGCTTCATTTCAGTCTGGGCACACAAAGGGCACTAAGCATAGAGTTTGAAAACTGAGTTTCCTTGAGAGCTGCTTGGAAGCCTGATGGTGTGTGAAGTTAGTGAGCCAAATGGAGTTGTTCTCCCACAAGAACCACTCGGCTGATCCTTCTTCAATATGCCCTTCACCAACATGCAGTGTTTCCTTGATTGAATTAGCTCTCACACCAATATTTGCGTCTAGAGCCTTTGCATTGAGGGCTATCTGAAAACGGCTGTGGCGCTGAAGTTGCCTGTGAATGTGGAGTTGGTGGCATGTGAAACCCGCATGTGGAGCATTCGTTTGTGTGGGATGCTGACCAAGCTTCATGTCAGTCCTGGGCACACAAAGAGCACTAAGCATAGAGTGTGAAAACTGAGTTTCCTTGAGAGCTGCTTGGAAGCCTGATGGTGTGTGAAGTTAGTGAGCCAAATGGAGTTGTTCTCCCACAAGAACCACTCGGCTGATCCTTCTTCAATATGCCCTTCACCAACATGCAGTGTTTCCTTGATTGAATTAGCTCTCACACCAATATTTGCGTCTAGAGCCTTTGCATTGAGCGCTATCTGAAAACGGCTGTGGCGCTGAAGTTGCCTGTGAATGTGGAGTTGGTGGCATGTGAAAGCCGCATGTGGAGCATTCGTTTGTGTGGGATGCTCTACCAGGTTCATTTCAGTCCTAGCCATACAAAGGGCACTAAGCATAGAGTGTGAAAACTGAGTTTCCTTGAGAGCTGCTTGGAAGCCTGATGGTGTGTGAAGTTAGTGAGCCAAATGGAGTTGTTCTCCCACAAGAACCACTCGGCTGATCCTTCTTCAATATGCCCTTCACCAACATGCAGTGTTTCCTTGATTGAATTAGCTCTCACACCAATATTTGCGTCTAGAGCCTTTGCATTGAGGGCTATCTGAAAACGGCTGTGGCGCTGAAGTTGCCTGTGAATGTGGAGTTGGTGGCATGTGAAACCCGCATGTGGAGCATTCGTTTGTGTGGGATGCTGACCAAGCTTCATGTCAGTCCTGGGCACACAAAGAGAACTAAGCATAGAGTGTGAAAACTGAGTTTCCTTGAGAGCTGCTTGGAAGCCTGATGGTGTGTGAAGTTAGTGAGCCAAATGGAGTTGTTCTCCCACAAGAACCACTCGGCTGATCCTTCTTCAATATGCCCTTCACCAACATGCAGTGTTTCCTTGATTGAATTAGCTCTCACACCAATATTTGCGTCTAGAGCCTTTGCATTGAGGGCTATCTGAAAACGGCTGTGGCGCTGAAGTTGCCTGTGAATGTGGAGTTGGTGGCATGTGAAACCCGCATGTGGAGCATTCGTTTGTGTGGGATGCTCACCAAGCTTCATTTCAGTCCTGGGCACACAAAGAGCACTAAGCATAGAGTGTGAAAACTGAGTTTCCTTGAGAGCTGCTTGGAAGCCTGATGGTGTGTGAAGTTAGTGAGCCAAATGGAGTTGTTCTCCCACAAGAACCACTCGGCTGATCCTTCTTCAATATGCCCTTCACCAACATGCAGTGTTTCCTTGATTGAATTAGCTCTCACACCAATATTTGCGTCTAGAGCCTTTGCATTGAGGGCTATCTGAAAACGGCTGTGGCGCTGAAGTTGCCTGTGAATGTGGAGTTGGTGGCATGTGAAACCCGCATGTGGAGCATTCGTTTGTGTGGGATGCTCTACCAGGTTCATTTCAGTCCTAGCCATGCAAAGGGCACTAAGCATAGAGTGTGAAAACTGAGTTTCCTTGAGAGCTGCTTGGAAGCCTGATGGTGTGTGAAGTTAGTGAGCCAAATGGAGTTGTTCTCCCACAAGAACCACTCGGCTGATCCTTCTTCAATATGCCCTTCACCAACATGCAGTGTTTCCTTGATTGAATTAGCTCTCACACCAATATTTGCGTCTAGAGCCTTTGCATTGAGGGCTATCTGAAAACGGCTGTGGCGCTGAAGTTGCCTGTGAATGTGGAGTTGGTGGCATGTGAAACCCGCATGTGGAGCATTCGTTTGTGTGGGATGCTGACCAAGCTTCATTTCAGTCCTGGGCACACAAAGAGCACTAAGCATAGAGTGTGAAAACTGAGTTTCCTTGAGAGCTGCTTGGAAGCCTGATGGTGTGTGAAGTTAGTGAGCCAAATGGAGTTGTTCTCCCACAAGAACCACTCGGCTGATCCTTCTTCAATATGCCCTTCACCAACATGCAGTGTTTCCTTGATTGAATTAGCTCTCACACCAATATTTGCGTCTAGAGCCTTTGCATTGAGGGCTATCTGAAAACGGCTGTGGCGCTGAAGTTGCCTGTGAATGTGGAGTTGGTGGCATGTGCAACCCGCATGTGGAGCATTCGTTTGTGTGGGATGCTCTACCAGGTTCATTTCAGTCCTAGCCATGCAAAGGGCACTAAGCATAGAGTGTGAAAACTGAGTTTCCTTGAGAGCTGCTTGGAAGCCTGATGGTGTGTGAAGTTAGTGAGCCAAATGGAGTTGTTCTCCCACAAGAACCACTCGGCTGATCCTTCTTCAATATGCCCTTCACCAACATGCAGTGTTTCCTTGATTGAATTAGCTCTCACACCAATATTTGCGTCTACAGCCTTTGCATTGAGGGCTATCTGAAAACGGCTGTGGCACTGAAGTTGCCTGTGAATGTGGAGTTGGTGGCATGTGAAACCCGCATGTGGAGCATTCGTTTGTGTGGGATGCTCACCAAGCTTCATTTCAGTCCTGGGCACACAAAGGGCACTAAGCATATAGTTTGAAAACTGAGTTTCCTTGAGAGCTGCTTGGAAGCCTGATGGTGTGTGAAGTTAGTGAGCCAAATGGAGTTGTTCTCCCACAAGAACCACTCGGCTGATCCTTCTTCAATATGCCCTTCACCAACATGCAGTGTTTCCTTGATTGAATTAGCTCTCACACCAATATTTGCGTCTAGAGCCTTTGCATTGAGGGCTATCTGAAAACGGCTGTGGCGCTGAAGTTGCCTGTGAATGTGGAGTTGGTGGCATGTGAAACCCGCATGTGGAGCATTCGTTTGTGTGGGATGCTGACCAGGCTTCATGTCAGTCCTGGGCACACAAAGAGCACTAAGCATAGAGTGTGAAAACTGAGTTTCCTTGAGAGCTGCTTGGAAGCCTGATGGTGTGTGAAGTTAGTGAGCCAAATGGAGTTGTTCTCCCACAAGAACCACTCGGCTGATCCTTCTTCAATATGCCCTTCACCAACATGCAGTGTTTCCTTGATTGAATTAGCTCTCACACCAATATTTGCGTCTAGAGCCTTTGCATTGAGCGCTATCTGAAAACGGCTGTGGCGCTGAAGTTGCCTGTGAATGTGGAGTTGGTGGCATGTGAAAGCCGCATGTGGAGCATTCGTTTGTGTGGGATGCTCTACCAGGTTCATTTCAGTCCTAGCCATACAAAGGGCACTAAGCATAGAGTGTGAAAACTGAGTTTCCTTGAGAGCTGCTTGGAAGCCTGATGGTGTGTGAAGTTAGTGAGCCAAATGGAGTTGTTCTCCCACAAGAACCACTCGGCTGATCCTTCTTCAATATGCCCTTCACCAACATGCAGTGTTTCCTTGATTGAATTAGCTCTCACACCAATATTTGCGTCTAGAGCCTTTGCATTGAGGGCTATCTGAAAACGGCTGTGGCGCTGAAGTTGCCTGTGAATGTGGAGTTGGTGGCATGTGAAACCCGCATGTGGAGCATTCGTTCGTGTGGGATGCTGACCAAGCTTCATGTCAGTCCTGGGCACACAAAGAGAACTAAGCATAGAGTGTGAAAACTGAGTTTCCTTGAGAGCTGCTTGGAAGCCTGATGGTGCGTGAAGTTAGTGAGCCAAATGGAGTTGTTCTCCCACACGAACCACTCAGCTGATCCTTCTTCAATATGCCCTTCACCAACATGCAGTGTTTCCTTGATTGAATTAGCTCTCACACCAATATTTGCGTCTAGAGCCTTTGCATTGAGGGCTATCTGAAAACGGCTGTGGCGCTGATGTTGCCTGTGAATGTGGAGTTGGTGGCATGTGAAACCCGCATGTGGAGCATTCGTTTGTGTGGGATGCTCTACCAGGTTCATTCCTAGATAATGCACTCAAAGGGCACTAAGCATAGAGTGTGAAAACTGAGTTTCCTTGAGAGCTGCTTGGAAGCCTGATGGTGTGTGAAGTTAGTGAGCCAAATGGAGTTGTTCTCCCACAAGAACCACTCGGCTGATCCTTCTTCAATATGCCCTTCACCAACATGCAGTGTTTCCTTGATTGAATTAGCTCTCACACCAATATTTGCGTCTAGAGCCTTTGCATTGAGGGCTATCTGAAAACGGCTGTGGCGCTGATGTTGCCTGTGAATGTGGAGTTGGTGGCATGTGAAACCCGCATGTGGAGCATTCGTTTGTGTGGGATGCTCTACCAGGTTCATTCCTAGATAATGCACTCAAAGGGCACTAAGCATAGAGTGTGAAAACTGAGTTTCCTTGAGAGCTGCTTGGAAGCCTGATGGTGTGTGAAGTTAGTGAGCCAAATGGAGTTGTTCTCCCACAAGAACCACTCGGCTGATCCTTCTTCAATATGCCCTTCACCAACATGCAGTGTTTCCTTGATTGAATTAGCTCTCACACCAATATTTGCGTCTAGAGCCTTTGCATTGAGGGCTATCTGAAAACGGCTGTGGCGCTGAAGTTGCCTGTGAATGTGGAGTTGGTGGCATGTGAAACCCGCATGTGGAGCATTCGTTTGTGTGGGATGCTCACCAAGCTTCATTTCAGTCCAGGGCACACAAAGGGCACTAAGCATAGAGTTTGAAAACTGAGTTTCCTTGAGAGCTGCTTGGAAGCCTGATGGTGTGTGAAGTTAGTGAGCCAAATGGAGTTGTTCTCCCACAAGAACCACTCGGCTGATCCTTCTTCAATATGCCCTTCACCAACATGCAGTGTTTCCTTGATTGAATTAGCTCTCACACCAATATTTGCGTCTAGAGCCTTTGCATTGAGGGCTATCTGAAAACGGCTGTGGCGCTGAAGTTGCCTGTGAATGTGGAGTTGGTGGCATGTGAAACCCGCATGTGGAGCATTCGTTTGTGTGGGATGCTGACCAAGCTTCATGTCAGTCCTGGGCACACAAAGAGCACTAAGCATAGAGTGTGAAAACTGAGTTTCCTTGAGAGCTGCTTGGAAGCCTGATGGTGTGTGAAGTTAGTGAGCCAAATGGAGTTGTTCTCCCACAAGAACCACTCGGCTGATCCTTCTTCAATATGCCCTTCACCAACATGCAGTGTTTCCTTGATTGAATTAGCTCTCACACCAATATTTGCGTCTAGAGCCTTTGCATTGAGCGCTATCTGAAAACGGCTGTGGCGCTGAAGTTGCCTGTGAATGTGGAGTTGGTGGCATGTGAAAGCCGCATGTGGAGCATTCGTTTGTGTGAGATGCTCTACCAGGTTCATTTCAGTCCTAGCCATACAAAGGGCACTAAGCATAGAGTGTGAAAACTGAGTTTCCTTGAGAGCTGCTTGGAAGCCTGATGGTGTGTGAAGTTAGTGAGCCAAATGGAGTTGTTCTCCCACAAGAACCACTCGGCTGATCCTTCTTCAATATGCCCTTCACCAACATGCAGTGTTTCCTTGATTGAATTAGCTCTCACACCAATATTTGCGTCTAGAGCCTTTGCATTGAGGGCTATCTGAAAACGGCTGTGGCGCTGAAGTTGCCTGTGAATGTGGAGTTGGTGGCATGTGAAAGCCGCATGTGGAGCATTCGTTTGTGTGGGATGCTGACCAAGCTTCATGTCAGTCCTGGGCACACAAAGAGCACTAAGCATAGAGTGTGAAAACTGAGTTTCCTTGAGAGCTGCTTGGAAGCCTGATGGTGTGTGAAGTTAGTGAGCCAAATGGAGTTGTTCTCCCACAAGAACCACTCGGCTGATCCTTCTTCAATATGCCCTTCACCAACATGCAGTGTTTCCTTGATTGAATTAGCTCTCACACCAATATTTGCGTCTAGAGCCTTTGCATTGAGGGCTATCTGAAAACGGCTGTGGCGCTGAAGTTGCCTGTGAATGTGGAGTTGGTGGCATGTGAAACCCGCATGTGGAGCATTCGTTTGTGTGGGATGCTCTACCAGGTTCATTTCAGTCCTAGCCATACAAAGGGCACTAAGCATAGAGTGTGAAAACTGAGTTTCCTTGAGAGCTGCTTGGAAGCCTGATGGTGTGTGAAGTTAGTGAGCCAAATAGAGTTGTTCTCCCACAAGAACCACTCAGCTGATCCTTCTTCAATATGCCTTTCACCAACATGCAGTGTTTCCTTGATTGAATTAGCTCTCACACCAATATTTGCGTCTAGAGCCTTTGCATTGAGGGCTATCTGAAAACGGCTGTGGCGCTGAAGTTGCCTGTGAATGTGGAGTTGGTGGCATGTGAAAGCCGCATGTGGAGCATGCGTTTGTGTGGGATGCTCTACCAGGTTCATTTCAGTCCTAGCCATAAAAAGGACACTAAGCATAGAGTGTGAAAACTGAGTTTCCTTGAGAGCTGCTTGGAAGCCTGATGGTGTGTGAAGTTAGTGAGCCAAATGGAGTTGTTCTCCCACAAGAACCACTCGGCTGATCCTTCTTCAATATGCCCTTCACCAACATGCAGTGTTTCCTTGATTGAATTAGCTCTCACACCAATATTTGCGTCTAGAGCCTTTGCATTGAGGGCTATCTGAAAACGGCTGTGGCGCTGAAGTTGCCTGAGAATGTGGAGTTGGTGGTATGTGAAAGCCGCATGTGGAGCATTCGTTTGTGTGGGATGCTCTACCAGGTTCATTTCAGTCCTAGCCATACAAAGGGCACTAAGCATAGAGTGTGAAAACTGAGTTTCCTTGAGAGCTGCTTGGAAGCCTGATGGTGTGTGAAGTTAGTGAGCCAAATGGAGTTGTTCTCCCACAAGAACCACTCGGCTGATCCTTCTTCAATATGCCCTTCACCAACATGCAGTGTTTCCTTGATTGAATTAGCTCTCACACCAATATTTGCGTCTAGAGCCTTTGCATTGAGGGCTATCTGAAAACGGCTGTGGCGCTGAAGTTGCCTGTGAATGTGGAGTTGGTGGCATGTGAAACCCGCATGTGGAGCATTCGTTTGTGTGGGATGCTCTACCAGGTTCATTCCTAGATAATGCACTCAAAGGGCACTAAGCATAGAGTGTGAAAACTGAGTTTCTTTGATAGCTGCTTGGAAGCCTGATGGTGTGTGAAGTTAGTGAGCCAAATGGAGTTGTTCTCCCACAAGAACCACTCGGCTGATCCTTCTTCAATATGCCCTTCACCAACATGCAGTGTTTCCTTGATTGAATTAGCTCTCACACCAATATTTGCGTCTAGAGCCTTTGCATTGAGGGCTATCTGAAAACGGCTGTGGATCTGAAGTTGCCTGAGAATGTGGAGTTGGTGGCATGTGAAACCCGCATGTGGAGCATTCGTTTGTGTGGGATGCTCTACCAGGTTCATTTCAGTCCTAGCCATACAAAGGGCACTAAGCATAGAGTGTGAAAACTGAGTTTCTTTGATAGCTGCTTGGAAGCCTGATGGTGTGTGAAGTTAGTGAACCAAATGGAGTTGTTCTCCCACAAGAACCACTCGGCTGATCCTTCTTCAATATGCCCTTCACCAACATGCATTGTTTCCTTGATTGAATTAGCTCTCACACCAATATGTGCGACTAGAGCCTTTGCATTGAGGGCTATCTGAAAACGGCTGTGGCGCTGAAGTTGCCTGAGAATGTGGAGTTGGTGGCATGTAAAACCCGCATGTGGAGCATTCGTTTGTGTGGGATGCTGACCAAGCTTCATGTCAGTCCTGGGCACAAAAAGAGCACTAAGCATAGAGTGTGAAAACTGAGTTTCCTTGAGAGCTGCTTGGAAGCCTGATGGTGTGTGAAGTTAGTGAGCCAAATGGAGTTGTTCTCCCACAAGAACCACTCGGCTGATCCTTCTTCAATATGCCCTTCACCAACATGCAGTGTTTCCTTGATTGAATTAGCTCTCACACCAATATTTGCGTCTAGAGCCTTTGCATTGAGGGCTATCTGAAAACGGCTGTGGCGCTGATGTTGCCTGTGAATGTGGAGTTGGTGGCATGTGAAACCCGCATGTGGAGCATTCGTTTGTGTGGAATGCTCTACCAGGTTCATTCCTAGATAATGCACTCAAAGGGCACTAAGCATAGAGTGTGAAAACTGAGTTTCCTTGAGAGCTGCTTAGAAGCCTGATGGTGTGTGAAGTTAGTGAGCCAAATGGAGTTGTTCTCCCACAAGAACCACTCGGCTGATCCTTCTTCAATATGCCCTTCACCAACATGCAGTGTTTCCTTGATTGAATTAGCTCTCACACCAATATTTGCGTCTAGAGCCTTTGCATTGAGGGCTATCTGAAAACGGCTGTGGCGCTGAAGTTGCCTGTGAATGTGGAGTTGGTGGCATGTGAAACCCGCATGTGGAGCATTCGTTTGTGTGGGATGCTCTACCAGGTTCATTTCAGTCCTAGCCATACAAAGGGCACTAAGCATAGAGTGTGAAAACTGAGTTTCCTTGAGAGCTGCTTGGAAGCCTGATGGTGTGTGAAGTTAGTGAGCCAAATGGAGTTGTTCTCCCACAAGAACCACTCGGCTGATCCTTCTTCAATATGCCCTTCACCAACATGCAGTGTTTCCTTGATTGAATTAGCTCTCACACCAATATTTGCGTCTAGAGCCTTTGCATTGAGGGCTATCTGAAAACGGCTGTGGCACTGAAGTTGCCGGTGAATGTGGAGTTGGTGGCATGTGAAACCCGCAAGTGGAGCATTTGTTTCTGTGGGATGCTGACCAAGCTTCATGTCAGTCCTGGGCACACAAAGAGCACTAAGCATAGAGTGTGAAACCTGAGTTTCCTTGAGAGCTGCTTGGAAGCCTGATGGTGTGTGAAGTTAGTGAGCCAAATGGAGTTGTTCTCCCACAAGAACCACTCGGCTGATCCTTCTTCAATATGCCCTTCACCAACATGCAGTGTTTCCTTGATTGAATTAGCTCTCACACCAATATTTGCGTCTAGAGCCTTTGCATTGAGGGCTATCTGAAAACGGCTGTGGCGCTGAAGTTGCCTGTGAATGTGGAGTTGGTGGCATGTGAAACCCGCATGTGGAGCATTCGTTTGTGTGGGATGCTCTACCAGGTTCATTCCTAGATAATGCACTCAAAGGGCACTAAGCATAGAGTGTGAAAACTGAGTTTCCTTGAGAGCTGCTTGGAAGCCTGATGGTGTGTGAATTTAGTGAGCCAAATGGAGTTGTTCTCCCACAAGAACCACTCGGCTGATCCTTCTTCAATATGCCCTTCACCAACATGCAGTGTTTCCTTGATTGAATTAGCTCTCACACCAATATTTGCGTCTAGAGCCTTTGCATTGAGGGCTATCTGAAAACGGCTGTGGCGCTGAAGTTGCCTGTGAATGTGGAGTTGGTGGCATGTGAAACCCGCATGTGGAGCATTCGTTTGTGTGGGATGCTCTACCAGGTTCATTTCAGTCCTAGCCATACAAAGGGCACTAAGCATAGAGTGTGAAAACTGAGTTTCCTTGAGAGCTGCTTGGAAGCCTGATGGTGTGTGAAGTTAGTGAGCCAAATGGAGTTGTTCTCCCACAAGAACCACTCGGCTGATCCTTCTTCAATATGCCCTTCACCAACATGCAGTGTTTCCTTGATTGAATTAGCTCTCACACCAATATTTGCGTCTAGAGCCTTTGCATTGAGGGCTATCTGAAAACAGCTGTGGCGCTGAAGTTGCCTGTGAATGTGGAGTTGGTGGCATGTGAAACCCGCATGTGGAGCATTCGTTTGTGTGGGATGCTCTACCAGGTTCATTCCTAGATAATGCACTCAAAGGGCACTAAGCATAGAGTGTGAAAACTGAGTTTCCTTGAGAGCTGCTTGGAAGCCTGATGGTGTGTGAAGTTAGTGAGCCAAATGGAGTTGTTCTCCCACAAGAACCACTCGGCTGATCCTTCTTCAATATGCCCTTCACCAACATGCAGTGTTTCCTTGATTGAATTAGCTCTCACACCAATATTTGCGTCTAGAGCCTTTGCATTGAGGGCTATCTGAAAACGGCTGTGGCGCTGAAGTTGCCTGTGAATGTGGAGTTGGTGGCATGTGAAACCCGCATGTGAAGCATTCGTTTGTGTGGGATGCTCTACCAGGTTCATTCCTAGATAATGCACTCAAAGGGCACTAAGCATAGAGTGTGAAAACTGAGTTTCCTTGAGAGCTGCTTGGAAGCCTGATGGTGTGTGAAGTTAGTGAGCCAAATGGAGTTGTTCTCCCACAAGAACCACTCGGCTGATCCTTCTTCAATATGCCCTTCACCAACATGCAGTGTTTCCTTGATTGAATTAGCTCTCACACCAATATTTGCGTCTAGAGCCTTTGCATTGAGGGCTATCTGAAAACGGCTGTGGCGCTGAAGTTGCCTGTGAATGTGGAGTTGGTGGCATGTGAAACCCGCATGTGGAGCATTCGTTTGTGTGGGATGCTCACCAAGCTTCATGTCAGTCCTGGGCACACAAAGAGCACTAAGCATAGAGTGTGAAAACTGAGTTTCCTTGAGAGCTGCTTGGAAGCCTGATGGTGTGTGAAGTTAGTGAGCCAAATGGAGTTGTTCTCCCACAAGAACCACTCGGCTGATCCTTCTTCAATATGCCCTTCACCAACATGCAGTGTTTCCTTGATTGAATTAGCTCTCACACCAATATTTGCGTCTAGAGCCTTTGCATTGAGGGCTATCTGAAAACGGCTGTGGCGCTGAAGTTGCCTGTGAATGTGGAGTTGGTGGAATGTGAAACCCGCATGTGGAGCATTCGTTTGTGTGGGATGCTCTACCAGGTTCATTCCTAGATAATGCACTCAAAGGGCACTAAGCAAAGAGTGTGAAAACTGAGTTTCCTTGAGAGCTGCTTGGAAGCCTGATGGTGTGTGAAGTTAGTGAGCCAAATGGAGTTGTTCTCCCACAAGAACCACTCGGCTGATCCTTCTTCAATATGCCCTTCACCAACATGCAGTGTTTCCTTGATTGAATTAGCTCTCACACCAATATTTGCGTCTAGAGCCATTGCATTGAGGGCTATCTGAAAACGGCTGTGGCGCTGAAGTTGCCTGTGAATGTGGAGTTGGTGGCATGTGAAACCCGCATGTGGAGCATTCGTTTGTGTGGGATGCTCTACCAGGTTCATTCCTAGATAATGCACTCAAAGGGCACTAAGCATAGAGTGTGAAAACTGAGTTTCCTTGAGAGCTGCTTGGAAGCCTGATGGTGTGTGAAGTTAGTGAGCCAAATGGAGTTGTTCTCCCACAAGAACCACTCGGCTGATCCTTCTTCAATATGCCCTTCACCAACATGCAGTGTTTCCTTGATTGAATTAGCTCTCACACCAATATTTGCGTCTAGAGCCTTTGCATTGAGGGCTATCTGAAAACGGCTGTGGCGCTGAAGTTGCCTGTGAATGTGGAGTTGGTGGCATGTGAAACCCGCATGTGGAGCATTCGTTTGTGTGGGATGCTCTACCAGGTTCATTCCTAGATAATGCACTCAAAGGGCACTAAGCATAGAGTGTGAAAACTGAGTTTCCTTGAGAGCTGCTTGGAAGCCTGATGGTGTGTGAAGTTAGTGAGCCAAATGGAGTTGTTCTCCCACAAGAACCACTCGGCTGATCCTTCTTCAATATGCCCTTCACCAACATGCAGTGTTTCCTTGATTGAAATAGCTCTCACACCAATATTTGCGTCTAGAGCCTTTGCATTGAGGGCTATCTGAAAACGGCTGTGGCGCTGATGTTGCCTGTGAATGTGGAGTTGGTGGCATGTGAAACCCGCATGTGAAGCATTCGTTTGTGTGGGATGCTCTACCAGGTTCATTCCTAGATAATGCACTCAAAGGGCACTAAGCATAGAGTGTGAAAACTGAGTTTCCTTGAGAGCTGCTTGGAAGCCTGATGGTGTGTGAAGTTATTGAGCCAAATGGAGTTGTTCTCCCACAAGAACCACTCGGCTGATCCTTCTTCAATATGCCCTTCACCAACATGCAGTGTTTCCTTGATTGAATTAGCTCTCACACCAATATTTGCGTCTAGAGCCTTTGCATTGAGGGCTATCTGAAAACGGCTGTGGCGCTGAAGTTGCCTGTGAATGTGGAGTTGGTGGCATGTGAAACCCGCATGTGGAGCATTCGTTTGTGTGGGATGCTCTACCAGGTTCATTCCTAGATAATGCACTCAAAGGGCACTAAGCATAGAGTGTGAAAACTGAGTTTCCTTGAGAGCTGCTTGGAAGCCTGATGGTGTGTGAAGTTAGTGAGCCAAATGGAGTTGTTCTCCCAGAAGAACCACTCGGCTGATCCTTCTTCAATATGCCCTTCACCAACATGCAGTGTTTCCTTGATTGAATTAGCTCCCACACCAATATTTGCGTCTAGAGCCTTTGCATTGAGGGCTATCTGAAAACGGCTGTGGCGCTGAAGTTGCCTGTGAATGTGGAGTTGGTGGCATGTGAAACCCGCATGTGGAGCATTCGCTTGTGTGGGATGCTCTACCAGGTTCATTCCTAGATAATGCACTCAAAGAGCACTAAGCATAGAGTGTGAAAACTGAGTTTCCTTGAGAGCTGCTTGGAAGCCTGATGTGTGTGAAGTTAGTGAGCCAAATGGAGTTGTTCTCCCACAAGAACCACTCGGCTGATCCTTCTTCAATATGCCCTTCACCAACATGCAGTGTTTCCTTGATTGAATTAGCTCTCACACCAATATTTGCGTCTAGAGCCTTTGCATTGAGGGCTATCTGAAAACGGCTGTGGCGCTGAAGTTGCCTGTGAATGTGGAGTTGGTGGCATGTGAAACCCGCATGTGGAGCATTCGTTTGTGTGGGATGCTCACCAAGCTTCATGTCAGTCCTGGGCACACAAAGAGCACTAAGCATAGAGTGTGAAAACTGAGTTTCCTTGAGAGCTGCTTGGAAGCCTGATGGTGTGTGAAGTTAGTGAGCCAAATGGAGTTGTTCTCCCACAAGAACCACTCGGCTGATCCTTCTTCAATATGCCCTTCACCAACATGCAGTGTTTCCTTGATTGAATTAGCTCTCACACCAATATTTGCGTCTAGAGCCTTTGCATTGAGGGCTATCTGAAAACGGCTGTGGCGCTGAAGTTGCCTGTGAATGTGGAGTTGGTGGCATGTGAAACCCGCATGTGGAGCATTTGTTTGTGTGGGATGCTCTACCAGGTTCATTCCTAGATAATGCACTCAAAGGGCACTAAGCATAGAGTGTGAAAACTGAGTTTCCTTGAGAGCTGCTTGGAAGCCTGATGGTGTGTGAAGTTAGTGAGCCAAATGGAGTTGTTCTCCCACAAGAACCACTCGGCTGATCCTTCTTCAATATGCCCTTCACCAACATGCAGTGTTTCCTTGATTGAATTAGCTCCCACACCAATATTTGCGTCTAGAGCCTTTGCATTGAGGGCTATCTGAAAACGGCTGTGGCGCTGAAGTTGCCTGTGAATGTGGAGTTGGTGGCATGTGAAACCCGCATGTGGAGCATTCGCTTGTGTGGGATGCTCTACCAGGTTCATTCCTAGATAATGCACTCAAAGAGCACTAAGCATAGAGTGTGAAAACTGAGTTTCCTTGAGAGCTGCTTGGAAGCCTGATGTGTGTGAAGTTAGTGAGCCAAATGGAGTTGTTCTCCCACAAGAACCACTCGGCTGATCCTTCTTCAATATGCCCTTCACCAACATGCAGTGTTTCCTTGATTGAATTAGCTCTCACACCAATATTTGCGTCTAGAGCCTTTGCATTGAGGGCTATCTGAAAACGGCTGTGGCGCTGAAGTTGCCTGTGAATGTGGAGTTGGTGGCATGTGAAACCCGCATGTGGAGCATTCGTTTGTGTGGGATGCTCACCAAGCTTCATGTCAGTCCTGGGCACACAAAGAGCACTAAGCATAGAGTGTGAAAACTGAGTTTCCTTGAGAGCTGCTTGGAAGCCTGATGGTGTGTGAAGTTAGTGAGCCAAATGGAGTTGTTCTCCCACAAGAACCACTCGGCTGATCCTTCTTCAATATGCCCTTCACCAACATGCAGTGTTTCCTTGATTGAATTAGCTCTCACACCAATATTTGCGTCTAGAGCCTTTGCATTGAGGGCTATCTGAAAACGGCTGTGGCGCTGAAGTTGCCTGTGAATGTGGAGTTGGTGGCATGTGAAACCCGCATGTGGAGCATTTGTTTGTGTGGGATGCTCTACCAGGTTCATTCCTAGATAATGCACTCAAAGGGCACTAAGCATAGAGTGTGAAAACTGAGTTTCCTTGAGAGCTGCTTGGAAGCCTGATGGTGTGTGAAGTTAGTGAGCCAAATGGAGTTGTTCTCCCACAAGAACCACTCGGCTGATCCTTCTTCAATATGCCCTTCACCAACATGCAGTGTTTCCTTGATTGAATTAGCTCTCACACCAATATTTGCGTCTAGAGCCTTTGCATTGAGGGCTATCTGAAAACGGCTGTGGCGCTGAAGTTGCCTGTGAATGTGGAGTTGGTGGCATGTGAAACCCGCATGTGGAGCATTCGTTTGTGTGGGATGCTCTACCAGGTTCATTCCTAGATAATGCACTCAAAGGGCACTAAGCATAGAGTGTGAAAACTGAGTTTCCTTGAGAGCTGCTTGGAAGCCTGATGGTGTGTGAAGTTAGTGAGCCAAATGGAGTTGTTCTCCCACAAGAACCACTCGGCTGATCCTTCTTCAATATGCCCTTCACCAACATGCAGTGTTTCCTTGATTGAATTAGCTCTCACACCAATATTTGCGACTAGAGCCATTGCATTGAGGGCTATCTGAAAACGGCTGTGGCGCTGAAGTTGCCTGTGAATGTGGAGTTGGTGGCATGTGAAACCCGCATGTGGAGCATTCGTTTGTGTGGGATGCTCTACCAGGTTCATTCCTAGATAATGCACTCAAAGGGCACTAAGCATAGAGTGTGAAAACTGAGTTTCCTTGATAGCTGCTTGGAAGCCTGATGGTGTGTGAAGTTAGTGAGCCAAATGGAGTTGTTCTCCCACAAGAACCACTCGGCTGATCCTTCTTCAATATGCCCTTCACCAACATGCAGTGTTTCCTTGATTGAATTAGCTCTCACACCAATATTTGCGTCTAGAGCCTTTGCATTGAGGGCTATCTGAAAACGGCTGTGGCGCTGAAGTTGCCTGTGAATGTGGAGTTGGTGGCATGTGAAACCCGCATGTGGAGCATTCGTTTGTGTGGGATGCTCACCAAGCTTCATGTCAGTCCTGGGCACACAAAGAGCACTAAGCATAGAGTGTGAAAACTGAGTTTCCTTGAGAGCTGCTTGGAAGCCTGATGGTGTGTGAAGTTAGTGAGCCAAATGGAGTTGTTCTCCCACAAGAACCACTCGGCTGATCCTTCTTCAATATGCCCTTCACCAACATGCAGTGTTTCCTTGATTGAATTAGCTCTCACACCAATATTTGCGTCTAGAGCCTTTGCATTGAGGGCTATCTGAAAACGGCTGTGGCGCTGAAGTTGCCTGTGAATGTGGAGTTGGTGGCATGTGAAACCCGCATGTGGAGCATTTGTTTGTGTGGGATGCTCTACCAGGTTCATTCCTAGATAATGCACTCAAAGGGCACTAAGCATAGAGTGTGAAAACTGAGTTTCCTTGAGAGCTGCTTGGAAGCCTGATGGTGTGTGAAGTTAGTGAGCCAAATGGAGTTGTTCTCCCACAAGAACCACTCGGCTGATCCTTCTTCAATATGCCCTTCACCAACATGCAGTGTTTCCTTGATTGAATTAGCTCCCACACCAATATTTGCGTCTAGAGCCTTTGCATTGAGGGCTATCTGAAAACGGCTGTGGCGCTGAAGTTGCCTGTGAATGTGGAGTTGGTGGCATGTGAAACCCGCATGTGGAGCATTCGCTTGTGTGGGATGCTCTACCAGGTTCATTCCTAGATAATGCACTCAAAGAGCACTAAGCATAGAGTGTGAAAACTGAGTTTCCTTGAGAGCTGCTTGGAAGCCTGATGTGTGTGAAGTTAGTGAGCCAAATGGAGTTGTTCTCCCACAAGAACCACTCGGCTGATCCTTCTTCAATATGCCCTTCACCAACATGCAGTGTTTCCTTGATTGAATTAGCTCTCACACCAATATTTGCGTCTAGAGCCTTTGCATTGAGGGCTATCTGAAAACGGCTGTGGCGCTGAAGTTGCCTGTGAATGTGGAGTTGGTGGCATGTGAAACCCGCATGTGGAGCATTCGTTTGTGTGGGATGCTCACCAAGCTTCATGTCAGTCCTGGGCACACAAAGAGCACTAAGCATAGAGTGTGAAAACTGAGTTTCCTTGAGAGCTGCTTGGAAGCCTGATGGTGTGTGAAGTTAGTGAGCCAAATGGAGTTGTTCTCCCACAAGAACCACTCGGCTGATCCTTCTTCAATATGCCCTTCACCAACATGCAGTGTTTCCTTGATTGAATTAGCTCTCACACCAATATTTGCGTCTAGAGCCTTTGCATTGAGGGCTATCTGAAAACGGCTGTGGCGCTGAAGTTGCCTGTGAATGTGGAGTTGGTGGCATGTGAAACCCGCATGTGGAGCATTTGTTTGTGTGGGATGCTCTACCAGGTTCATTCCTAGATAATGCACTCAAAGGGCACTAAGCATAGAGTGTGAAAACTGAGTTTCCTTGAGAGCTGCTTGGAAGCCTGATGGTGTGTGAAGTTAGTGAGCCAAATGGAGTTGTTCTCCCACAAGAACCACTCGGCTGATCCTTCTTCAATATGCCCTTCACCAACATGCAGTGTTTCCTTGATTGAATTAGCTCTCACACCAATATTTGCGTCTAGAGCCTTTGCATTGAGGGCTATCTGAAAACGGCTGTGGCGCTGAAGTTGCCTGTGAATGTGGAGTTGGTGGCATGTGAAACCCGCATGTGGAGCATTCGTTTGTGTGGGATGCTCTACCAGGTTCATTCCTAGATAATGCACTCAAAGGGCACTAAGCATAGAGTGTGAAAACTGAGTTTCCTTGAGAGCTGCTTGGAAGCCTGATGGTGTGTGAAGTTAGTGAGCCAAATGGAGTTGTTCTCCCACAAGAACCACTCGGCTGATCCTTCTTCAATATGCCCTTCACCAACATGCAGTGTTTCCTTGATTGAATTAGCTCTCACACCAATATTTGCGACTAGAGCCATTGCATTGAGGGCTATCTGAAAACGGCTGTGGCGCTGAAGTTGCCTGTGAATGTGGAGTTGGTGGCATGTGAAACCCGCATGTGGAGCATTCGTTTGTGTGGGATGCTCTACCAGGTTCATTCCTAGATAATGCACTCAAAGGGCACTAAGCATAGAGTGTGAAAACTGAGTTTCCTTGATAGCTGCTTGGAAGCCTGATGGTGTGTGAAGTTAGTGAGCCAAATGGAGTTGTTCTCCCACAAGAACCACTCGGCTGATCCTTCTTCAATATGCCCTTCACCAACATGCAGTGTTTCCTTGATTGAATTAGCTCTCACACCAATATTTGCGTCTAGAGCCTTTGCATTGAGGGCTATCTGAAAACGGCTGTGGCGCTGAAGTTGCCTGTGAATGTGGAGTTGGTGGCATGTGAAACCCGCATGTGGAGCATTCGTTTGTGCGGGATGCTCTACCAGGTTCATTTCAGTACTAGCCATACAAAGGGCACTAAGCATAGAGTGTGAAAACTGAGTTTCCTTAAGAGCTGCTTGGAAGCCTGATGGTGTGTGAAGTTAATGAGCCAAATGGAGTTGTTCTCCCACAAGAACCACTCGGCTGATCCTTCTTCAATATGCCCTTCACCAACATGCAGTGTTTCCTTGACTGAATTAGCTCTCACACCAATATTTGCGTCTAGAGCCTTTGCATTGAGGGCTATCTGAAAACGGCTGTGGCGCTGAAGTTGCCTGTGAATGTGGAGTTGGTGGCATGTGAAACCCGCATGTGGAGCATTCGTTTGTGTGGGATGCTCTACCAGGTTCATTCCTAGATAATGCACTCAAAGGGCACTAAGCATAGAGTGTGAAAACTGAGTTTCCTTGAGAGCTGCTTGGAAGCCTGATGGTGTGTGAAGTTAGTGAGCCAAATGGAGTTGTTCTCCCACAAGAACCACTCGGCTGATCCTTCTTCAATATGCCCTTCACCAACATGCAGTGTTTCCTTGATTGAATTAGCTCTCACACCAATATTTGCGTCTAGAGCCTTTGCATTGAGGGCTATCTGAAAACGGCTGTGGCGCTGATGTTGCCTGTGAATGTGGAGTTGGTGGCATGTGAAACCCGCATGTGAAGCATTCATTTGTGTGGGATGCTCTACCAGGTTCATTCCTAGATAATGCACTCAAAGGGCACTAAGCATAGAGTGTGAAAACTAAGTTTCCTTGAGAGCTGCTTGGAAGCCTGATGGTGTGTGAAGTTAGTGAGCCAAATGGAGTTGTTCTCCCACAAGAACCACTCGGCTGATCCTTCTTCAATATGCCCTTCACCAACATGCAGTGTTTCCTTGATTGAATTAGCTCTCACACCAATATTTGCGTCTAGAGCCTTTGCATTGAGGGCTAGCTGAAAACGGCTGTGGCGCTGAAGTTGCCTGTGAATGTGGAGTTGGTGGCATGTGAAACCCGCATGTGGAGCATTCGTTTGTGTGGGATGCTCTACCAGGTTCATTCCTAGATAATGCACTCAAAGGGCACTAAGCATAGAGTGTGAAAACTGAGTTTCCTTGAGAGCTGCTTGGGAGCCTGATGGTGTGTGAAGTTAGTGAGCCAAATGGAGTTGTTCTCCCACAAGAACCACTCGGCTGATCCTTCTTCAATATGCCCTTCACCAACATGCAGTGTTTCCTTGATTGAATTAGCTCCCACACCAATATTTGCGTCTAGAGCCTTTGCATTGAGGGCTATCTGAAAACGGCTGTGGCGCTGAAGTTGCCTGTGAATGTGGAGTTGGTGGCATGTGAAACCCGCATGTGGAGCATTCGCTTGTGTGGGATGCTCTACCAGGTTCATTCCTAGATAATGCACTCAAAGAGCACTAAGCATAGAGTGTGAAAACTGAGTTTCCTTGAGAGCTGCTTGGAAGCCTGATGTGTGTGAAGTTAGTGAGCCAAATGGAGTTGTTCTCCCACAAGAACCACTCGGCTGATCCTTCTTCAATATGCCCTTCACCAACATGCAGTGTTTCCTTGATTGAATTAGCTCTCACACCAATATTTGCGTCTAGAGCCTTTGCATTGAGGGCTATCTGAAAACGGCTGTGGCGCTGAAGTTGCCTGTGAATGTGGAGTTGGTGGCATGTGAAACCCGCATGTGGAGCATTCGTTTGTGTGGGATGCTCACCAAGCTTCATGTCAGTCCTGGGCACACAAAGAGCACTAAGCATAGAGTGTGAAAACTGAGTTTCCTTGAGAGCTGCTTGGAAGCCTGATGGTGTGTGAAGTTAGTGAGCCAAATGGAGTTGTTCTCCCACAAGAACCACTCGGCTGATCCTTCTTCAATATGCCCTTCACCAACATGCAGTGTTTCCTTGATTGAATTAGCTCTCACACCAATATTTGCGTCTAGAGCCTTTGCATTGAGGGCTATCTGAAAACGGCTGTGGCGCTGAAGTTGCCTGTGAATGTGGAGTTGGTGGCATGTGAAACCCGCATGTGGAGCATTTGTTTGTGTGGGATGCTCTACCAGGTTCATTCCTAGATAATGCACTCAAAGGGCACTAAGCATAGAGTGTGAAAACTGAGTTTCCTTGAGAGCTGCTTGGAAGCCTGATGGTGTGTGAAGTTAGTGAGCCAAATGGAGTTGTTCTCCCACAAGAACCACTCGGCTGATCCTTCTTCAATATGCCCTTCACCAACATGCAGTGTTTCCTTGATTGAATTAGCTCTCACACCAATATTTGCGTCTAGAGCCTTTGCATTGAGGGCTATCTGAAAACGGCTGTGGCGCTGAAGTTGCCTGTGAATGTGGAGTTGGTGGCATGTGAAACCCGCATGTGGAGCATTCGTTTGTGTGGGATGCTCTACCAGGTTCATTCCTAGATAATGCACTCAAAGGGCACTAAGCATAGAGTGTGAAAACTGAGTTTCCTTGAGAGCTGCTTGGAAGCCTGATGGTGTGTGAAGTTAGTGAGCCAAATGGAGTTGTTCTCCCACAAGAACCACTCGGCTGATCCTTCTTCAATATGCCCTTCACCAACATGCAGTGTTTCCTTGATTGAATTAGCTCTCACACCAATATTTGCGACTAGAGCCATTGCATTGAGGGCTATCTGAAAACGGCTGTGGCGCTGAAGTTGCCTGTGAATGTGGAGTTGGTGGCATGTGAAACCCGCATGTGGAGCATTCGTTTGTGTGGGATGCTCTACCAGGTTCATTCCTAGATAATGCACTCAAAGGGCACTAAGCATAGAGTGTGAAAACTGAGTTTCCTTGAGAGCTGCTTGGAAGCCTGATGGTGTGTGAAGTTAGTGAGCCAAATGGAGTTGTTCTCCCACAAGAACCACTCGGCTGATCCTTCTTCAATATGCCCTTCACCAACATGCAGTGTTTCCTTGATTGAATTAGCTCTCACACCAATATTTGCGTCTAGAGCCTTTGCATTGAGGGCTATCTGAAAACGGCTGTGGCGCTGATGTTGCCTGTGAATGTGGAGTTGGTGGCATGTGAAACCCGCATGTGGAGCATTCGTTTGTGCGGGATGCTCTACCAGGTTCTTTTCAGTACTAGCCATACAAAGGGCACTAAGCATAGAGTGTGAAAACTGAGTTTCCTTAAGAGCTGCTTGGAAGCCTGATGGTGTGTGAAGTTAATGAGCCAAATGGAGTTGTTCTCCCACAAGAACCACTCGGCTGATCCTTCTTCAATATGCCCTTCACCAACATGCAGTGTTTCCTTGACTGAATTAGCTCTCACACCAATATTTGCGTCTAGAGCCTTTGCATTGAGGGCTATCTGAAAACGGCTGTGGCGCTGAAGTTGCCTGTGAATGTGGAGTTGGTGGCATGTGAAACCCGCATGTGGAGCATTCGTTTGTGTGGGATGCTCTACCAGGTTCATTCCTAGATAATGCACTCAAAGGGCACTAAGCATAGAGTGTGAAAACTGAGTTTCCTTGAGAGCTGCTTGGAAGCCTGATGGTGTGTGAAGTTAGTGAGCCAAATGGAGTTGTTCTCCCACAAGAACCACTCGGCTGATCCTTCTTCAATATGCCCTTCACCAACATGCAGTGTTTCCTTGATTGAATTAGCTCTCACACCAATATTTGCGTCTAGAGCCTTTGCATTGAGGGCTATCTGAAAACGGCTGTGGCGCTGAAGTTGCCTGTGAATGTGGAGTTGGTGGCATGTGAAACCCGCATGTGAAGCATTCATTTGTGTGGGATGCTCTACCAGGTTCATTCCTAGATAATGCACTCAAAGGGCACTAAGCATAGAGTGTGAAAACTAAGTTTCCTTGAGAGCTGCTTGGAAGCCTGATGGTGTGTGAAGTTAGTGAGCCAAATGGAGTTGTTCTCCCACAAGAACCACTCGGCTGATCCTTCTTCAATATGCCCTTCACCAACATGCAGTGTTTCCTTGATTGAATTAGCTCTCACACCAATATTTGCGTCTAGAGCCTTTGCATTGAGGGCTATCTGAAAACGGCTGTGGCGCTGAAGTTGCCTGTGAATGTGGAGTTGGTGGCATGTGAAACCCGCATGTGGAGCATTCGTTTGTGTGGGATGCTCTACCAGGTTCATTCCTAGATAATGCACTCAAAGGGCACTAAGCATAGAGTGTGAAAACTGAGTTTCCTTGAGAGCTGCTTGGGAGCCTGATGGTGTGTGAAGTTAGTGAGCCAAATGGAGTTGTTCTCCCACAAGAACCACTCGGCTGATCCTTCTTCAATATGCCCTTCACCAACATGCAGTGTTTCCTTGATTGAATTAGCTCCCACACCAATATTTGCGTCTAGAGCCTTTGCATTGAGGGCTATCTGAAAACGGCTGTGGCGCTGAAGTTGCCTGTGAATGTGGAGTTGGTGGCATGTGAAAGCCGCATGTGGAGCATTCGTTTGTGTGGGATGCTCTACCAGGTTCATTCCTAGATAATGCACTCAAAGGGCACTAAGCATAGAGTGTGAAAACTGAGTTTCCTTGAGAGCTGCTTGGAAGCCTGATGGTGTGTGAAGTTAGTGAGCCAAATGGAGTTGTTCTCCCACAAGAACCACTCGGCTGATCCTTCTTCAATATGCCCTTCACCAACATGCAGTGTTTCCTTGATTGAATTAGCTCTCACACCAATATTTGCGTCTAGAGCCTTTGCATTGAGGGCTATCTGAAAACGGCTGTGGCGCTGAAGTTGCCTGTGAATGTGGAGTTGGTGGCATGTGAAATCCGCATGTGGAGCATTCGTTTGTGCGGGATGCTCTACCAGGTTCATTTCAGTACTAGCCATACAAAGGGCACTAAGCATAGAGTGTGAAAACTGAGTTTCCTTGAGAGCTGCTTGGAAGCCTGATGGTGTGTGAAGTTAATGAGCCAAATGGAGTTGTTCTCCCACAAGAACCACTCGGCTGATCCTTCTTCAATATGCCCTTCACCAACATGCAGTGTTTCCTTGACTGAATTAGCTCTCACACCAATATTTGCGTCTAGAGCCTTTGCATTGAGGGCTATCTGAAAACGGCTGTGGCGCTGAAGTTGCCTGTGAATGTGGAGTTGGTGGCATGTGAAACCCGCATGTGGAGCATTCGTTTGTGTGGGATGCTCTACCAGGTTCATTCCTAGATAATGCACTCAAAGGGCACTAAGCATAGAGTGTGAAAACTGAGTTTCCTTGAGAGCTGCTTGGAAGCCTGATGGTGTGTGAAGTTAGTGAGCCAAATGGAGTTGTTCTCCCACAGGAACCACTCGGCTGATCCTTCTTCAATATGCGCTTCACCAACATGCAGTGTTTCCTTGATTGAATTAGCTCTCACACCAATATTTGCGTCTAGAGCCTTTGCATTGAGGGCTATCTGAAAACGGCTGTGGCGCTGAAGTTGCCTGTGAATGTGGAGTTGGTGGCATGTGAAACCCGCATGTGAAGCATTCGTTTGTGTGGGATGCTCTACCAGGTTCTTTTCAGTCCTAGCCATACAAAGGGCACTAAGCATAGAGTGTGAAAACTGAGTTTCCTTGAGAGCTGCTTGGAAGCCTGATGGTGTGTGAAGTTAGTGAGCCAAATGGAGTTGTTCTCCCACAAGAACCACTCGGCTGATCCTTCTTCAATATGCCCTTCACCAACATGCAGTGTTTCCTTGATTGAATTAGCTCTCACACCAATATTTGCGTCTAGAGCCTTTGCATTGAGGGCTATCTGAAAACGGCTGTGGCGCTGAAGTTGCCTGTGAATGTGGAGTTGGTGGCATGTGAAACCCGCATGTGGAGCATTCGTTTGTGTGGGATGCTCTACAAGGTTCATTCCTAGATAATGCACTCAAAGGGCACTAAGCATAGAGTGTGAAAACTGAGTTTCCTTGAGAGCTGCTTGGGAGCCTGATGGTGTGTGAAGTTAGTGAGCCAAATGGAGTTGTTCTCCCACAAGAACCACTCGGCTGATCCTTCTTCAATATGCCCTTCACCAACATGCAGTGTTTCCTTGATTGAATTAGCTCCCACACCAATATTTGCGTCTAGAGCCTTTGCATTGAGGGCTATCTGAAAACGGCTGTGGCGCTGAAGTTGCCTGTGAATGTGGAGTTGGTGGCATGTGAAACCCGCATGTGGAGCATTCGTTTGTGTGGGATGCTCTACCAGGTTCATTCCTAGATAATGCACTCAAAGGGCACTAAGCATAGAGTGTGAAAACTGAGTTTCCTTGAGAGCTGCTTGGAAGCCTGATGGTGTGTGAAGTTAGTGAGCCAAATGGAGTTGTTCTCCCACAAGAACCACTCGGCTGATCCTTCTTCAATATGCCCTTCACCAACATGCAGTGTTTCCTTGATTGAATTAGCTCTCACACCAATATTTGCGTCTAGAGCCTTTGCATTGAGGGCTATCTGAAAACGGCTGTGGCGCTGAAGTTGCCTGTGAATGTGGAGTTGGTGGCATGTGAAACCCGCATGTGGAGCATTCGTTTGTGCGGGATGCTCTACCAGTCAGTACTAGCCATACAAAGGGCACTAAGCATAGAGTGTGAAAACTGAGTTTCCTTGAGAGCTGCTTGGAAGCCTGATGGTGTGTGAAGTTAATGAGCCAAATGGAGTTGTTCTCCCACAAGAACCACTCGGCTGATCCTTCTTCAATATGCCCTTCACCAACATGCAGTGTTTCCTTGACTGAATTAGCTCTCACACCAATATTTGCGTCTAGAGCCTTTGCATTGAGGGCTATCTGAAAACGGCTGTGGCGCTGAAGTTGCCTGTGAATGTGGAGTTGGTGGCATGTGAAACCCGCATGTGGAGCATTCGTTTGTGTGGGATGCTCTACCAGGTTCATTCCTAGATAATGCACTCAAAGGGCACTAAGCATAGAGTGTGAAAACTGAGTTTCCTTGAGAGCTGCTTGGAAGCCTGATGGTGTGTGAAGTTAGTGAGCCAAATGGAGTTGTTCTCCCACAGGAACCACTCGGCTGATCCTTCTTCAATATGCCCTTCACCAACATGCAGTGTTTCCTTGATTGAATTAGCTCTCACACCAATATTTGCGTCTAGAGCCTTTGCATTGAGGGCTATCTGAAAACGGCTGTGGCGCTGAAGTTGCCTGTGAATGTGGAGTTGGTGGCATGTGAAACCCGCATGTGAAGCATTCGTTTGTGTGGGATGCTCTACCAGGTTCTTTTCAGTCCTAGCCATACAAAGGGCACTAAGCATAGAGTGTGAAAACTGAGTTTCCTTGAGAGCTGCTTGGAAGCCTGATGGTGTGTGAAGTTAGTGAGCCCAATGGAGTTGTTCTCCCACAAGAACCACTCGGCTGATCCTTCTTCAATATGCCCTTCACCAACATGCAGTGTTTCCTTGATTGAATTAGCTCTCACACCAATATTTGCGTCTAGAGCCTTTGCATTGAGGGCTATCTGAAAACGGCTGTGGCGCTGAAGTTGCCTGTGAATGTGGAGTTGGTGGCATGTGAAACCCGCATGTGGAGCATTCGTTTGTGTGGGATGCTCTACCAGGTTCATTCCTAGATAATGCACTCAAAGGGCACTAAGCATAGAGTGTGAAAACTGAGTTTCCTTGAGAGCTGCTTGGAAGCCTGATGGTGTGTGAAGTTAGTGAGCCAAATGGAGTTGTTCTCCCACAAGAACCACTCGGCTGATCCTTCTTCAATATGCCCTTCACCAACATGCATTGTTTCCTTGATTGAATTAGCTCTCACACCAATATTTGCGTCTAGAGCCTTTGCATTGAGGGCTATCTGAAAACGGCTGTGGCGCTGAAGTTGCCTGTGAATGTGGAGTTGGTGGAATGTGAAACCCGCATGTGGAGCATTCGTTTGTGTGGGATGCTCTACCAGGTTCATTCCTAGATAATGCACTCAAAGGGCACTAAGCAAAGAGTGTGAAAACTGAGTTTCCTTGAGAGCTGCTTGGAAGCCTGATGGTGTGTGAAGTTAGTGAGCCAAATGGAGTTGTTCTCCCACAAGAACCACTCGGCTGATCCTTCTTCAATATGCCCTTCACCAACATGCAGTGTTTCCTTGATTGAATTAGCTCTCACACCAATATTTGCGTCTAGAGCCTTTGCATTGAGGGCTATCTGAAAACGGCTGTGGCGCTGAAGTTGCCTGTGAATGTGGAGTTGGTGGCATGTGAAACCCGCATGTGGAGCATTCGTTTGTGTGGGATGCTCTACCAGGTTCATTCCTAGATAATGCACTCAAAGGGCACTAAGCATAGAGTGTGAAAACTGAGTTTCCTTGAGAGCTGCTTGGAAGCCTGATGGTGTGTGAAGTTAGTGAGCCAAATGGAGTTGTTCTCCCACAAGAACCACTCGGCTGATCCTTCTTCAATATGCCCTTCACCAACATGCAGTGTTTCCTTGATTGAATTAGCTCTCACACCAATATTTGCGTCTAGAGCCTTTGCATTGAGGGCTATCTGAAAACGGCTGTGGCGCTGAAGTTGCCTGTGAATGTGGAGTTGGTGGCATGTGAAACCCGCATGTGGAGCATGCGTTTGTGTGGGATGCTCTACCAGGTTCATTCCTAGATAATGCACTCAAAGGGCACTAAGCAAAGAGTGTGAAAACTGAGTTTCCTTGAGAGCTGCTTGGAAGCCTGATGGTGTGTGAAGTTAGTGAGCCAAATGGAGTTGTTCTCCCACAAGAACCACTCGGCTGATCCTTCTTCAATATGCCCTTCACCAACATGCAGTGTTTCCTTGATTGAATTAGCTCCCACACCAATATTTGCGTCTAGAGCCTTTGCATTGAGGGCTATCTGAAAACGGCAGTGGCACTGAAGTTGCCTCTGAATGTGGAGTTGGTGGCATGTGAAACCCGCATGTGGAGCATTCGTTTGTGTGGGATGCTCTACCAGGTTCATTCCTAGATAATGCACTCAAAGGGCACTAAGCATAGAGTGTGAAAACTGAGTTTCCTTGAGAGCTGCTTGGAAGCCTGATGGTGTGTGAAGTTAGTGAGCCAAATGGAGTTGTTCTCCCACAAGAACCACTCGGCTGATCCTTCTTCAATATGCCCTTCACCAACATGCAGTGTTTCCTTGATTGAATTAGCTCTCACACCAATATTTGCGTCTAGAGCCTTTGCATTGAGGGCTATCTGAAAACGGCTGTGGCGCTGAAGTTGCCTGTGAATGTGGAGTTGGTGGAATGTGAAACCCGCATGTGGAGCATTCGTTTGTGTGGGATGCTCTACCAGGTTCATTCCTAGATAATGCACTCAAAGGGCACTAAGCATAGAGTGTGAAAACTGAGTTTCCTTGAGAGCTGCTTGGAAGCCTGATGGTGTGTGAAGTTAGTGAGCCAAATGGAGTTGTTCTCCCACAAGAACCACTCGGCTGATCCTTCTTCAATATGCCCTTCACCAACATGCAGTGTTTCCTTGATTGAATTAGCTCTCACACCAATATTTGCGACTAGAGCCATTGCATTGAGGGCTATCTGAAAACGGCTGTGGCGCTGAAGTTGCCTGTGAATGTGGAGTTGGTGGCATGTGAAACCCGCATGTGGAGCATTCGTTTGTGTGGGATGCTCTACCAGGTTCATTCCTAGATAATGCACTCAAAGGGCACTAAGCATCGAGTGTGAAAACTGAGTTTCCTTGAGAGCTGCTTGGAAGCCTGATGGTGTGTGAAGTTAGTGAGCCAAATGGAGTTGTTCTCCCATAAGAACCACTCGGCTGATCCTTCTTCAATATGCCCTTCACCAACATGCAGTGTTTCCTTGATTGAATTAGCTCTCACACCAATATTTGCGTCTAGAGCCTTTGCATTGAGGGCTATCTGAAAACGGCTGTGGCGCTGAAGTTGCCTGTGAATGTGGAGTTGGTGGCATGTGAAACCCGCATGTGAAGCATTCGTTTGTGTGGGATGCTCTACCAGGTTCTTTTCAGTCCTAGCCATACAAAGGGCACTAAGCATAGAGTGTGAAAACTGAGTTTCCCTTGAGAGCTGCTTGGAAGCCTGATGGTGTGTGAAGTTAGTGAGCCAAATGGAGTTGTTCTCCCACAAGAACCACTCGGCTGATCCTTCTTCAATATGCCCTTCACCAACATGCAGTGTTTCCTTGATTGAATTAGCTCTCACACCAATATTTTGCGTCTAGAGCCTTTGCATTGAGGGCTATCTGAAAACGGCTGTGGCGGCTGAAGTTGCCTGTGAATGTGGAGTTGGTGGCATGTGAAACCCGCATGTGGAGCATTCGTTTTGTGTGGGATGCTCTACCAGGTTCATTCCTAGATAATGCACTCAAAGGGCACTAAGCATAGAGTGTGAAAACTGAGTTTCCTTGAGAGCTGCTTGGAAGCCTGATGGTGTGTGAAGTTAGTGAGCCAAAATGGAGTTGTTCTCCCACAAGAACCACTCGGCTGATCCTTCTTCAATATGCCCTTCACCAACATGCAGTGTTTCCTTGATTGAATTAGCTCTCACACCAATATTTGCGTCTAGAGCCTTTGCATTGAGGGCTATCTGAAAACGGCTGTGGCGCTGAAGTTGCCTGTGAATGTGGAGTTGGTGGAATGTGAAAACCCGCATGTGGAGCATTCCGTTTGTGTGGGATGCTCTACCAGGTTCATTCCTAGATAATGCACTCAAAGGGCACTAAGCAAAGAGTGTGAAAACTGAGTTTCCTTGAGAGCTGCTTGGAAGCCTGATGGTGTGTGAAGTTAGTGAGCCCTAAATGGAGTTGTTCTCCCACAAGAACCACTCGGCTGATCCTTCTTCAATATGCCCTTCACCAACATGCAGTGTTTCCTTGATTGAATTAGCTCTCACACCAATATTTGCGTCTAGAGCCTTTGCATTGAGGGCTATCTGAAAACGGCTGTGGCGCTGAAGTTGCCTGTGAATGTGGAGTTGGTGGCATGTGAAACCCGCATGTGGAGCATTCGTTTGTGTGGGATGCTCTACCAGGTTCATTCCTAGATAATGCACTCAAAGGGCACTAAGCATAGAGTGTGAAAACTGAGTTTCCTTGAGAGCTGCTTGGAAGCCTGATGGTGTGTGAAGTTAGTGAGCCAAATGGAGTTGTTCTCCCACAAGAACCACTCGGCTGATCCTTCTTCAATATGCCCTTCACCAACATGCAGTGTTTCCTTGATTGAATTAGCTCTCACACCAATATTTGCGTCTAGAGCCTTTGCATTGAGGGCTATCTGAAAACGGCTGTGGCGCTGAAGTTGCCTGTGAATGTGGAGTTGGTGGCATGTGAAACCCGCATGTGGAGCATGCGTTTGTGTGGGATGCTCTACCAGGTTCATTCCTAGATAATGCACTCAAAGGGCACTAAGCAAAGAGTGTGAAAACTGAGTTTCCTTGAGAGCTGCTTGGAAGCCTGATGGTGTGTGAAGTTAGTGAGCCAAATGGAGTTGTTCTCCCACAAGAACCACTCGGCTGATCCTTCTTCAATATGCCCTTCACCAACATGCAGTGTTTCCTTGATTGAATTAGCTCCCACACCAATATTTGCGTCTAGAGCCTTTGCATTGAGGGCTATCTGAAAACGGCTGTGGCGCTGAAGTTGCCTGTGAATGTGGAGTTGGTGGCATGTGAAACCCGCATGTGGAGCATTCGTTTGTGTGGGATGCTCTACCAGGTTCATTCCTAGATAATGCACTCAAAGGGCACTAAGCATAGAGTGTGAAAACTGAGTTTCCTTGAGAGCTGCTTGGAAGCCTGATGGTGTGTGAAGTTAGTGAGCCAAATGGAGTTGTTCTCCCACAAGAACCACTCGGCTGATCCTTCTTCAATATGCCCTTCACCAACATGCAGTGTTTCCTTGATTGAATTAGCTCTCACACCAATATTTGCGTCTAGAGCCTTTGCATTGAGGGCTATCTGAAAACGGCTGTGGCGCTGAAGTTGCCTGTGAATGTGGAGTTGGTGGAATGTGAAACCCGCATGTGGAGCATTCGTTTGTGTGGGATGCTCTACCAGGTTCATTCCTAGATAATGCACTCAAAGGGCACTAAGCATAGAGTGTGAAAACTGAGTTTCCTTGAGAGCTGCTTGGAAGCCTGATGGTGTGTGAAGTTAGTGAGCCAAATGGAGTTGTTCTCCCACAAGAACCACTCGGCTGATCCTTCTTCAATATGCCCTTCACCAACATGCAGTGTTTCCTTGATTGAATTAGCTCTCACACCAATATTTGCGACTAGAGCCATTGCATTGAGGGCTATCTGAAAACGGCTGTGGCGCTGAAGTTGCCTGTGAATGTGGAGTTGGTGGCATGTGAAACCCGCATGTGGAGCATTCGTTTGTGTGGGATGCTCTACCAGGTTCATTCCTAGATAATGCACTCAAAGGGCACTAAGCATCGAGTGTGAAAAACTGAGTTTCCTTGAGAGCTGCTTGGAAGCCTGATGGTGTGTGAAGTTAGTGAGCCAAATGGAGTTGTTCTCCCATAAGAACCACTCGGCTGATCCTTCTTCAATATGCCCTTCACCAACATGCAGTGTTTCCTTGATTGAATTAGCTCTCACACCAATATTTGCGTCTAGAGCCTTTGCATTGAGGGCTATCTGAAAACGGCTGTGGCGCTGAAGTTGCCTGTGAATGTGGAGTTGGTGGCATGTGAAACCCGCATGTGGAGCATTCGTTTGTGCGGGATGCTCTACCAGGTTCATTTCAGTCCTAGCCATACAAAGGGCACTAAGCATAGAGTGTGAAAACTGAGTTTCCTTGAGAGCTGCTTGGAAGCCTGATGGTGTGTGAAGTTAATGAGCCAAATGGAGTTGTTCTCCCACAAGAACCACTCGGCTGATCCTTCTTCAATATGCCCTTCACCAACATGCAGTGTTTCCTTGACTGAATTAGCTCTCACACCAATATTTGCGTCT
Source organism: Ochotona princeps (assembly GCF_030435755.1). Taxonomy (NCBI): domain Eukaryota; kingdom Metazoa; phylum Chordata; class Mammalia; order Lagomorpha; family Ochotonidae; genus Ochotona; species Ochotona princeps. The sequence continues at coordinate 18,309 of NW_026700263.1, read as the reverse complement.
AGAGCCTTTGCATTGAGGGCTATCTGAAAACGGCTGTGGCGCTGAAGTTGCCTGTGAATGTGGAGTTGGTGGCATGTGAAACCCGCATGTGGAGCATTCGTTTGTGTGGGATGCTCTACCAGGTTCATTCCTAGATAATGCACTCAAAGGGCACTAAGCATAGAGTGTGAAAACTGAGTTTCCTTGAGAGCTGCTTGGAAGCCTGATGGTGTGTGAAGTTAGTGAGCCAAATGGAGTTGTTCTCCCACAAGAACCACTCGGCTGATCCTTCTTCAATATGCCCTTCACCAACATGCAGTGTTTCCTTGATTGAATTAGCTCTCACACCAATATTTGCGTCTAGAGCCTTTGCATTGAGGGCTATCTGAAAACGGCTGTGGCGCTGAAGTTGCCTGTGAATGTGGAGTTGGTGGCATGTGAAACCCGCATGTGGAGCATGCGTTTGTGTGGGATGCTCTACCAGGTTCATTCCTAGATAATGCACTCAAAGGGCACTAAGCATAGAGTGTGAAAACTGAGTTTCCTTGAGAGCTGCTTGGAAGCCTGATGGTGTGTGAAGTTAGTGAGCCAAATGGAGTTGTTCTCCCACAAGAACCACTCGGCTGATCCTTCTTCAATATGCCCTTCACCAACATGCAGTGTTTCCTTGATTGAATTAGCTCTCACACCAATATTTGCGTCTAGAGCCTTTGCATTGAGGGCTATCTGAAAACGGCTGTGGCGCTGAAGTTGCCTGTGAATGTGGAGTTGGTGGCATGTGAAACCCGCATGTGGAGCATGCGTTTGTGTGGGATGCTCTACCAGGTTCATTCCGAGATAATGCACTCAAAGGGCACTAAGCAAAGAGTGTGAAAACTGAGTTTCCTTAAGAGCTGCTTGGAAGCCTGATTGTGTGTGAAGTTAGTGAGCCAAATGGAGTTGTTCTCCCACAAGAACCACTCGGCTGATCCTTCTTCAATATGCCCTTCACCAACATGCAGTGTTTCCTTGATTGAATTAGCTCCCATACCAATATTTGCGTCTAGAGCCTTTGCATTGAGGGCTATCTGAAAACGGCTGTGGCGCTGAAGTTGCCTGTGAATGTGGAGTTGGTGGCATGTGAAACCCGCATGTGGAGCATTCGTTTGTGTGGGATGCTCTACCAGGTTCATTCCTAGATAATGCACTCAAAGAGCACTAAGCATAGAGTGTGAAAACTGAGTTTCCTTGAGAGCTGCTTGGAAGCCTGATGGTGTGTGAAGTTAGTGAGCCAAATGGAGTTGTTCTCCCACAAGAACCACTCGGCTGATCCTTCTTCAATATGCCCTTCACCAACATGCAGTGTTTCCTTGATTGAATTAGCTCTCACACCAATATTTGCGTCTAGAGCCTTTGCATTGAGGGCTATCTGAAAATGGCTGTGGCGCTGAAGTTGCCTGTGAATGTGGAGTTGGTGGCATGTGAAACCCGCATGTGGAGCATTCGTTTGTGTGGGATGCTCTACCAGGTTCATTTCAGTCCTAGCCATACAAAGGGCACTAAGCATAGAGTGTGAAAACTGAGTTTCCTTTAGAGCTGCTTGGAAGCCTGATGGTGTGTGAAGTTAGTGAGCCAAATGGAGTTGTTCTCCCACAAGAACCACTCGGCTGATCCTTCTTCAATATGCCCTTCACCAACATGCAGTGTTTCCTTGATTGAATTAGCTCTCACACCAATATTTGCGTCTAGAGCCTTTGCATTGAGGGCTATCTGAAAACGGCTGTGGCGCTGAAGTTGCCTGTGAATGTGGAGTTGGTGGCATGTGAAACCCGCATGTGGAGCATTCGTTTGTGTGGGATGCTCTACCAGGTTCATTTCAGTCCTAGCCATACAAAGGGCACTAAGCATAGAGTGTGAAAACTGAGTTTCCTTGAGAGCTGCTTGGAAGCCTGATGGTGTGTGAAGTTAGTGAGCCAAATGGAGTTGTTCTCCCACAAGAACCACTCGGCTGATCCTTCTTCAATATGCCCTTCACCAACATGCAGTGTTTCCTTGATTGAATTAGCTCTCACACCAATATTTGCGTCTAGAGCCTTTGCATTGAGGGCTATCTGAAAACGGCTGTGGCGCTGAAGTTGCCTGTGAATGTGGAGTTAGTGGCATGTGAAACCCGCATGTGGAGCATTCGTTTGTGTGGGATGCTCACCAAGCTTCATGTCAGTCCTGGGCACACAAAGAGCACTAAGCATAGAGTGTGAAAACTGAGTTTCCTTGAGAGCTGCTTGGAAGCCAGATGGTGTGTGAAGTTAGTGAGCCAAATGGAGTTGTTCTCCCACAAGAACCACTCGGCTGATCCTTCTTCAATATGCCCTTCACCAACATGCAGTGTTTCCTTGATTGAATTAGCTCTCACACCAATATTTGCGTCTAGAGCCTTTGCATTGAGGGCTATCTGAAAACGGCTGTGGCGCTGAAGTTGCCTGTGAATGTGGAGTTGGTGGCATGTGAAACCCGCATGTGGAGCATTCGTTTGTGTGGGATGCTCTACCAGGTTCATTCCTAGATAATGCAACTCAAAGGGGCACTAAGCATAGAGTGTGAAAAACTGAGTTTCCTTGAGAGCTGCTTGGAAGCCTGATGGTGTGTGAAGGTTAGCGAGCCAAATGGAGTTGTTCTCCCACAAGAACCACTCGGCTGATCCTTCTTCAATATGCCCTTCACCAACATGCAGTGTTTCCTTGATTGAATTAGCTCTCACACCAATATTTGCGACTAGAGTCATTGCATTGAGGGCTATCTGAAAACGGCTGTGGCGCTGAAGTTGCCTGTGAATGTGGAGTTGGTGGCATGTGAAACCCGCCATGTGGAGCATTCGTTTGTGCGGGATGCTCTACCAGGTTCAATTTCAGTACTAGCCATACAAAGGGCACTAAGCATAGAGTGTGAAAACTGAGTTTCCCTTGAGAGCTGCTTGGAAGCCTGATGGTGTGTGAAATTAATGAGCCAAATGGAGTTGTTCTCCCACAAGAACCACTCGGCTGATCCTTCTTCAATATGCCCTTCACCAACATGCAGTGTTTCCTTGACTGAATTAGCTCTCACAACCAATATTTGCGTCTAGAGCCTTTGCATTGAGGGCTATCTGAAAACGGCTGTGGCGCTGAAGTTGCCTGTGAATGTGGAGTTGGTGGCATGTGAAAGCCGCATGTGGAGCATTCGTTTGTGTGGGATGCTCTACCAGGTTCATTCCTAGATAATGCACTCAAAGGGCACTAAGCATAGAGTGTGAAAACTGAGTTTCCTTGAGAGCTGCTTGGAAGCCTGATGGTGTGGTGAAGTTAGTGAGCCAAATGGAGTTGTTCTCCCACAAGAACCACTCGGCTGATCCTTCTTCAATATGCCCTTCACCAACATGCAGTGTTTCCTTGATTGAATTAGCTCTCACACCAATATTTGCGTCTAGAGCCTTTGCATTGAGGGCTATCTGAAAACGGCTGTGGCGCTGAAGTTGCCTGTGAATGTGGAGTTGGTGGCATGTGAAACCCGCATGTGAAGCATTCGTTTGTGTGGGATGCTCTACCAGGTTCTTTTCAGTCCTAGCCATACAAAGGGCACTAAGCATAGAGTGTGAAAACTGAGTTTCCTTGAGAGCTGCTTGGAAGCCTGATGGTGTGTGAAGTTAGTGAGCCAAATGGAGTTGTTCTCCCACAAGAACCACTCGGCTGATCCTTCTTCAATATGGCCCTTCACCAACATGCAGTGTTTCCTTGATTGAATTAGCTCTCACACCAATATTTGCATCTAGAGCCTTTGCATTGAGGGCTATCTGAAAACGGCTGTGGCGCTGAAGTTGCCTGTGAATGTGGAGTGGTGGCATGTGAAACCCGCATGTGGAGCATTCGTTTGTGTGGGATGCTCTACCAGGTTCATTCCTAGATAATGCACTCAAAGGGCACTAAGCATAGACTGTGAAAACTGAGTTTCCTTGAGAGCTGCTTGGAAGCCTGATGGTGTGTGAAGTTAGTGAGCCAAATGGAGTTGTTCTCCCACAAGAACCACTCGGCTGATCCTTCTTCAATATGCCCTTCACCAACATGCAGTGTTTCCTTGATTGAATTAGCTCTCACACCAATATTTGCGTCTAGAGCCTTTGCATTTAGGGCTATCTGAAAACGGCTGTTGGCGCTGAAGTTGCCTGTGAATGTGGAGTTGGTGGCATGTGAAACCCGCATGTGGAGCATTCGTTTGTGTGGGATGCTCTACCAGGTTCATTCCTAGATAATGCACTCAAAGGGGCACTAAGCATAGAGTGTGAAAACTGAGTTTCCTTGAGAGCTGCTTGGAAGCCTGATGGTGTGTGAAGTTAGTGAGCCAAATGGAGTTGTTCTCCCACAAGAACCACTCGGCTGATCCTTCTTCAATATGCCCTTCACCAACATGCAGTGTTTCCTTGATTGAATTAGCTCTCACACCAATATTTGCGTCTAGAGCCTTTGCATTGAGGGCTATCTGAAAACGGCTGTGGCGCTGAAGTTGCCTGTGAATGTGGAGTTGGGTGGCATGTGAAAACCCGCATGTGGAGCATTCGTTTGTGTGGGATGCTCTACCAGGTTCATTCCTAGATAATGCACTCAAAGGGCACTAAGCATAGAGTGTGAAAACTGAGTTTCCTTGAGAGCTGCTTGGAAGCCTGATGGTGTGTGAAGTTAGTGAGCCAAATGGAGTTGTTCTCCCACAAGAACCACTCGGCTGATCCTTCTTCAATATGCCCTTCACCAACATGCAGTGTTTCCTTGATTGAATTAGCTCTCACACCAATATTTGCGTCTAGAGCCTTTGCATTGAGGGCTATCTGAAAACGGCTGTGGCGCTGAAGTTGCCTGTGAATGTGGAAGTTGGTGGCATGTGAAACCCGCATGTGGAGCATTCGTTTGTGTGGGATGCTCTACCAGGTTCATTCCTAGATAATGCACTCAAAGGGCACTAAGCATAGAGTGTGAAAACTGAGTTTCCTTGAGAGCTGCTTGGAAGCCTGATGGTGTGTGAAGTTAGTGAGCCAAATGGAGTTTGTTCTCCCACAAGAACCACTCGGCTGATTCCTTCTTCAATATGCCCTTCACCAACATGCAGTGTTTCCTTGATTGAATTAGCTCTCACACCAATATTTGCGTCTAGAGCCTTTGCATTGAGGGCTATCTGAAAACGGCTGTGGCGCTGAAGTTGCCTGTGAATGTGGAGTTGGTGGCATGTGAAACCCGCATGTGGAGCATTTCGTTTGTGTGGGATGCTCTACCAGGTTCATTCCTAGATAATGCACTCAAAGGGCACTAAGCAAAGAGTGTGAAAACTGAGTTTCCTTAAGAGCTGCTTGGAAGCCTGATGGTGTGTGAAGTTAGTGAGCCAAATGGAGTTGTTCTCCCACAAGAACCACTCGGCTGATCCTTCTTCAATATGCCCTTCACCAACATGCAGTGTTTCCTTGATTGAATTAGCTCTCACACCAATATTTGCGTCTAGATCCTTTGCATTGAGGGCTATCTGAAAACGGCTGTGGCGCTGAAGTTGCCTGTGAATGTGGAGTTGGTGGCATGTGAAACCCGCATGTGGAGCATTCGTTTGTGTGGGATGCTCTACCAGGTTCATTCCTAGATAATGCACTCAAAGGGCACTAAGCATAGAGTGTGAAAACTGAGTTTTCCTTGAGAGCTGCTTGGAGCCTGATGGTGTGTGAAGTTAGTGAGCCAAATGGAGTTGTTCTCCCACAAGAACCACTCGGCTGATCCTTCTTCAATATAGCCCTTCACCAACATGCAGTGTTTCCTTGATTGAATTAGCTCTCACACCAATATTTGCGTCTAGAGCCTTTGCATTGAAGGCTATCTGAAAACGGCTGTGGCGCTGAAGTTGCCTGTGAATGTGGAGTTGGTGGCATGTGAAACCCGCATGTGGAGCATTCGTTTTGTGTGGGATGCTCTACCAGGTTCATTCCTAGATAATTGCACTCAAAGGGCACTAAGCAAAGAGTGTGAAAACTGAGTTTCCTTAAGAGCTGCTTGGAAGCCTGATGGTGTGTGAAGTTAGTGAGCCAAATGGAGTTGTTCTCCCACAGAACCACTCGGGCTGATCCTTCTTCAATATGCCCTTCACCAACATGCAGTGTTCTCCTTGATTGAATTAGCTCTCACAACCAATATTTGCGTCTAGAGCCTTTGGCATTGAGGGCTATCTGAAAACGGCTGTGGCGCTCAAGTTGCCTGTGAATGTGGAGTTGGTGGCATGTGAAACTCGCATGTGGAGCACTCGTTTGTGTGGGATGCTCTACCAGGTTCATTACTTAGATAATGCACTCAAAGGGCACTAAGCATAGAGTGTGAAAACTGAGTTTCCTTGAGAGCTGCTTGGAAGCCTGATGGTGTGTGAAGTTAGTGAGCCAAATGGAGTTGTTCTCCCCACAAGAACCACTCGGCTGATCCTTCTTCAATATGCCCTTCACCAACATGCAGTGTTTCCTTGATTGAATTAGCTCTCACACCAATATTTGCGTCTAGAGCCTTTGCATTGAGGGCTATCTGAAAACGGCTGTGGCGCTGAAGTTGCCTGTGAATGTGGAGTTGGTGGCATGTGAAACCCGCATGTGGAGCATTCGTTTGTGTGGGATGCTCTACCAGGTTCATTCCTAGATAATGCACTCAAAGGGCACTAAGCATAGAGTGTGAAAACTGAGTTTCCTTGAGAGCTGCTTGGAAGCCTGATGGTGTGTGAAGTTAGTGAGCCAAATGGAGTTGTTCTCCCACAAGAACCACTCGGCTGATCCTTCTTCAATATGCCCTTCACCAACATGCAGTGTTTCCTTGATTGAATTAGCTCTCACACCAATATTTGCGTCTAGAGCCTTTGCATTGAAGGCTATCTGAAAAACGGCTGTGGCGCTGAAGTTGCTCTGTGAATGTGGAGTTGGTGGCATGTGAAACCCGCATGTGGAGCATGCGTTTGTGTGGGATGCTCTACCAGGTTCATTCCTAGATAATGCACTCAAAGGGCACTAAGCAAAGAGTGTGAAAACTGAGTTTCCTTAAGAGCTGCTTGGAAGCCTGATGGTGTGTGAAGTTAGTGAGCCAAATGGAGTTGTTCTCCCACAAGAACCACTCGGCTGATCCTTCTTCAATATGCCCTTCACCAACATGCAGTGTTTCCTTGATTGAATTAGCTCTCACACCAATATTTGCGTCTAGAGCCTTTGCATTGAGGGCTATCTGAAAACGGCTGTGGCGCTGAAGTTGCCTGTGAATGTGGAGTTGGTGGCATGTGAAACCCGCATGTGGAGCATTCGTTTGTGTGGGATGCTCTACCAGGTTCATTCCTAGATAATGCACTCAAAGGGCACTAAGCAAAGAGTGTGAAAACTGAGTTTCCTTAAGAGCTGCTTGGAAGCCTGATGGTGTGTGAAGTTAGTGAGCCAAATGGAGTTGTTCTCCCACAAGAACCACTCGGCTGATCCTTCTTCAATATGCCCTTCACCAACATGCAGTGTTTCCTTGATTGAATTAGCTCTCACACCAATATTTGCGTCTAGAGCCTTTGCATTGAGGGCTATCTGAAAACGGCTGTGGCGCTGAAGTTGCCTGTGAATGTGGAGTTGGTGGCATGTGAAACCCGCATGTGGAGCATTCGTTTGTGTGGGATGCTCTACCAGGTTCATTCCTAGATAATGCACTCAAAGGGCACTAAGCAAAGAGTGTGAAAACTGAGTTTCCTTGAGAGCTGCTTGGAAGCCTGATGGTGTGTGAAGTTAGTGAGCCAAATGGAGTTGTTCTCCCACAAGAACCACTCGGCTGATCCTTCTTCAATATGCCCTTCACCAACATGCAGTGTTTCCTTGATTGAATTAGCTCTCACACCAATATTTGCGTCTAGAGCCATTGCATTGAGGGCTATCTGAAAACGGCTGTGGCGCTGAAGTTGCCTGTGAATGTGGAGTTGGTGGCATGTGAAAACCGCATGTGGAGCATTCGTTTGTGTGGGATGCTCTACCTGGTTCATTCTTAGATAATGCACTCAAAGGGCACTAAGCATAGAGTGTGAAAACTGAGTTTCCTTGAGAGCTGCTTGGAACCCTGATGGTGTGTGAAGTTAGTGAGCCAAATGGAGTTGTTCTCCCACAAGAACCACTCGGCTGATCCTTCTTCAATATGCCCTTCACCAACATGCAGTGTTTCCTTGATTGAATTAGCTCTCACACCAACATTTGCGTCTAGAGCCTTTGCATTGAGGGCTATCTGAAAACGGCTGTGGCGCTGAAGTTGCCTGTGAATGTGGAGTTGGTGGCATGTGAAACCCGCATGTGGAGCATTCGTTTGTGTGGGATGCTCTACCAGGTTCATTTCAGTCCTAGCCATACAAAGGGCACTAAGCATAGAGTGTGAAAACTGAGTTTCCTTGAGAGCTGCATGGAAGCCTGATGGTGTGTGAAGTTAGTGAGCCAAATGGAGTTGTTCTCGCACAAGAACCACTCGGCTGATCCTTCTTCAATATGCCCTTCACCAACATGCAGTGTTTCCTTGATTGAATTAGCTCTCACACCAATATTTGCGTCTAGAGCCTTTGCATTGAGGGCTATCTGAAAACGGCTGTGGCGCTGAAGTTGCCTGTGAATGTGGAGTTGGTGGCATGTGAAACTCGCATGTGGAGCATGCGTTTGTGTGGGATGCTCTACCAGGTTCATTCCCAGATAATGCACTCAAAGGGCACTAAGCAAAGAGTGTGAAAACTGAGTTTCCTTGAGAGCTGCTTGGAAGCCTGATGGTGTGTGAAGTTAGTGAGCCAAATGGAGTTGTTCTCCCACAAGAACCACTCGGCTGATCCTTCTTCAATATGCCCTTCACCAACATGCAGTGTTTCCTTGATTGAATTAGCTCTCACACCAATATTTGCGTCTAGAGCCTTTGCATTGAGGGCTATCTGAAAACGGCTGTGGCGCTGAAGTTGCCTGTGAATGTGGAGTTGGTGGCATGTGAAACCCGCATGTGGAGCATTCGTTTGTGTGGGATGCTCTACCAGGTTCATTCCTAGATAATGCACTCAAAGGGCACTAAGCATAGAGTGTGAAAACTGAGTTTCCTTGAGAGCTGCTTGGAAGCCTGATGGTGTGTGAAGTTAGTGAGCCAAATGGAGTTGTTCTCCCACAAGAACCACTCGGCTGATCCTTCTTCAATATGCCCTTCACCAACATGCAGTGTTTCCTTGATTGAATTAGCTCTCACACCAATATTTGCGTCTAGAGCCTTTGCATTGAAGGCTATCTGAAAACGGTTGTGGCGCTGAAGTTGCCTGTGAATGTGGAGTTGGTGGCATGTGAAACCCGCATGTGGAGCATTCGTTTGTGTGGGATGCTCTACCAGGTTCATTCTTAGATAATGCACTCAAAGGGCACTAAGCAAAGAGTGTGAAAACTGAGTTTCCTTAAGAGCTGCTTGGAAGCCTGATGGTGTGTGAAGTTAGTGAGCCAAATGGAGTTGTTCTCCCACAAGAACCACTCGGCTGATCCTTCTTCAATATGCCCTTCACCAACATGCAGTGTTTCCTTGATTGAATTAGCTCTCACACCAATATTTGCGTCTAGAGCCTTTGCATTGAGGGCTATCTGAAAACGGCTGTGGCGCTGAAGTTGCCTGTGAATGTGGAGTTGGTGGCATGTGAAACCCGCATGTGGAGCATTCGTTTGTGTGGGATGCTCTACCAGGTTCATTCCTAGATAATGCACTCAAAGGGCACTAAGCAAAGAGTGTGAAAACTGAGTTTCCTTAAGAGCTGCATGGAAGCCTGATGGTGTGTGAAGTTAGTGAGCCAAATGGAGTTGTTCTCCCACAAGAACCACTCGGCTGATCCTTCTTCAATATGCCCTTCACCAACATGCAGTGTTTCCTTGATTGAATTAGCTCTCACACCAATATTTGCGTCTAGAGCCTTTGCATTGAGGGCTATCTGAAAACGGCTGTGGCGCTGAAGTTGCCTGTGAATGTGGAGTTGGTGGCATGTGAAACCCGCATGTGGAGCATGCGTTTGTGTGGGATGCTCTACCAGGTTCATTCTTAGATAATGCACTCAAAGGGCACTAAGCAAAGAGTGTGAAAACTGAGTTTCCTTAAGAGCTGCATGGAAGCCTGATGGTGTGTGAAGTTAGTGAGCCAAATGGAGTTGTTCTCCCACAAGAACCACTCGGCTGATCCTTCTTCAATATGCCCTTCACCATCATGCAGTGTTTCCTTGATTGAATTAGCTCTCACACCAATATTTGCGTCTAGAGCCTTTGCATTGAGGGCTATCTGAAAACGGATGCGGCGCTGAAGTTGCCTGTGAATGTGGAGTTGGTGGCATGTGAAAGCCGCATGTGGAGCATTCGTTTGTGTGGGATGCTCTACCAGGTTCATTTCAGTCCTAGCCATACAAAGGGCACTAAGCAAAGAGTGTGAAAACTGAGTTTCCTTGAGAGCTGCTTGGAAGCCTGATGGTGTGTGAAGTTAGTGAGCCAAATGGAGTTGTTCTCCCACAAGAACCACTCGGCTGATCCTTCTTCAATATGCCCTTCACCAACATGCAGTGTTTCCTTGATTGAATTAGCTCTCACACCAATATTTGCGTCTAGAGCCTTTGCATTGAGGGCTATCTGAAAACGGCTGTGGCGCTGAAGTTGCCTGTGAATGTGGAGTTGGTGGCATGTGAAACTCGCATGTGGAGCATGCGTTTGTGTGGGATGCTCTACCAGGTTCATTCCTAGATAATGCACTCAAAGGGCACTAAGCAAAGAGTGTGAAAACCGAGTTTCCTTAAGAGCTGCTTGGAAGCCTGATGGTGTGTGAAGTTAGTGAGCCAAATGGAGTTGTTCTCCCACAAGAACCACTCGGCTGATCCTTCTTCAATATGCCCTTCACCAACATGCAGTGTTTCCTTGATTGAATTAGCTCTCACACCAATATTTGCGTCTAGAGCCTTTGCATTGAGGGCTATCTGAAAACGGCTGTGGCGCTGAAGTTGCCTGTGAATGTGGAGTTGGTGGCATGTGAAACCCGCATGTGGAGCATTCGTTTGTGTGGGATGCTCTACCAGGTTCATTCCTAGATAATGCACTCAAAGGGCACTAAGCAAAGAGTGTGAAAACTGAGTTTCCTTGAGAGCTGCTTGGAAGCCTGATGGTGTGTGAAGTTAGTGAGCCAAATGGAGTTGTTCTCCCACAAGAACCACTCGGCTGATCCTTCTTCAATATGCCCTTCACCAACATGCAGTGTTTCCTTGATTGAATTAGCTCTCACACCAATATTTGCGTCTAGAGCCATTGCATTGAGGGCTATCTGAAAACGGCTGTGGCGCTGAAGTTGCCTGTGAATGTGGAGTTGGTGGCATGTGAAACCCGCATGTGGAGCATTCGTTTGTGTGGGATGCTCTACCAGGTTCATTCTTAGATAATGCACTCAAAGGGCACTAAGCATAGAGTGTGAAAACTGAGTTTCCTTGAGAGCTCCTTGGAAGCCTGATGGTGTGTGAAGTTAGTGAGCCAAATGGAGTTGTTCTCCCACAAGAACCACTCGGCTGATCCTTCTTCAATATGCCCTTCACCAACATGCAGTGTTTCCTTGATTGAATTAGCTCTCACACCAATATTTGCGTCTAGAGCCTTTGCATTGAGGGCTATCTGAAAACGGCTGTGGCGCTGAAGTTGCCTGTGAATGTGGAGTTGGTGGCATGTGAAACCCGCATGTGGAGCATTCGTTTGTGTGGGATGCTCTACCAGGTTCATTTCAGTCCTAGCCATACAAAGGGCACTAAGCATAGAGTGTGAAAACTGAGTTTCCTTGAGAGCTGCTTGGAAGCCTGATGGTGTGTGAAGTTAGTGAGCCAAATGGAGTTGTTCTCCCACAAGAACCACTCGGCTGATCCTTCTTCAATATGCCCTTCACCAACATGCAGTGTTTCCTTGATTGAATTAGCTCTCACACCAATATTTGCGTCTAGAGCCTTTGCATTGAGGGCTATCTGAAAACGGCTGTGGCGCTGAAGTTGCCTGTGAATGTGGAGTTGGTGGCATGTGAAACCCGCATGTGCAGCATTCGTTTGTGTGGGATGCTGACCAAGCTTCATTTCAGTCCTAGGAACACAAAGAGCACTAAGCATAGAGTGTGAAAACTGAGTTTCCTTGAGAGCTGCTTGGAAGCCTGATGGTGTGTGAAGTTAGTGAGCCAAATGGAGTTGTTCTCCCACAAGAACCACTCGGCTGATCCTTCTTCAATATGCCCTTCACCAACATGCAGTGTTTCCTTGATTGAATTAGCTCTCACACCAATATTTGCGTCTAGAGCCTTTGCATTGAGGGCTATCTGAAAACGGCTGTGGCGCTGAAGTTGCCTGTGAATGTGGAGTTGGTGGCATGTGAAACCCGCATGTGGAGCATTTGTTTGTGTGGGATGCTCTACCAGGTTCATTCTTAGATAATGCACTCAAAGGGCACTAAGCATAGAGTGTGAAAACTGAGTTTCCTTGAGAGCTGCTTGGAAGCCTGATGGTGTGTGAAGTTAGTGAGCCAAATGGAGTTGTTCTCCCACAAGAACCACTCGGCTGATCCTTCTTCAATATGCCCTTCACCAACATGCAGTGTTTCCTTGATTGAATTAGCTCTCACACCAATATTTGCGTCTAGAGCCTTTGCATTGAGGGCTATCTGAAAACGGCTGTGGCGCTGAAGTTGCCTGTGAATGTGGAGTTGGTGGCATGTGAAACCCGCATGTGGAGCATTCGTTTGTGTGGGATGCTCTACCAGGTTCATTTCAGTCCTAGCCATACAAAGGGCACTAAGCATAGAGTGTGAAAACTGAGTTTCCTTGAGAGCTGCTTGGAAGCCTGATGGTGTGTGAAGTTAGTGAGCCAAATGGAGTTGTTCTCCCACAAGAACCACTCGGCTGATCCTTCTTCAATATGCCCTTCACCAACATGCAGTGTTTCCTTGATTGAATTAGCTCTCACACCAATATTTGCGTCTAGAGCCTTTGCATTGAGGGCTATCTGAAAACGGCTGTGGCGCTGAAGTTGCCTGTGAATGTGGAGTTGGTGGCATGTGAAACCCGCATGTGGAGCATTCGTTTGTGTGGGATGCTCTACCAGGTTCATTTCAGTCCTAGCCATACAAAGGGCACTAAGCATAGAGTGTGAAAACTGAGTTTCCTTGAGAGCTGCTTGGAAGCCTGATGGTGTGTGAAGTTAGTGAGCCAAATGGAGTTGTTCTCCCACAAGAACCACTCGGCTGATCCTTCTTCAATATGCCCTTCACCAACATGCAGTGTTTCCTTGATTGAATTAGCTCTCACACCAATATTTGCGTCTAGAGCCTTTGCATTGAGGGCTATCTGAAAACGGCTGTGGCGCTGAAGTTGCCTGTGAATGTGGAGTTGGTGGCATGTGAAACCCGCATGTGGAGCAAGCGTTTGTGTGGGATGCTCTACCAGGTTCATTCCTAGATAATGCACTCAAAGGGCACTAAGCAAAGAGTGTGAAAACTGAGTTTCCTTAAGAGCTGCTTGGAAGCCTGATGGTGTGTGAAGTTAGTGAGCCAAATGGAGTTGTTCTCCACAAGAACCACTCGGCTGATCCTTCTTCAATATGCCCTTCACCAACATGCAGTGTTTCCTTGATTGAATTAGCTCCCACACCAATATTTGCGTCTAGAGCCTTTGCATTGAGGGCTATCTGAAAACGGCTGTGGCGCTGAAGTTGCCTGTGAATGTGGAGTTGGTGGCATGTGAAACCCGCATGTGCAGCATTCGTTTGTGTGGGATGCTGACCAAGCTTCATTTCAGTCCTAGGAACACAAAGAGCACTAAGCATAGAGTGTGAAAACTGAGTTTCCTTGAGAGCTGCTTGGAAGCCTGATGGTGTGTGAAGTTAGTGAGCCAAATGGAGTTGTTCTCCCACAAGAACCACTCGGCTGATCCTTCTTCAATATGCCCTTCACCAACATGCAGTGTTTCCTTGATTGAATTAGCTCTCACACCAATATTTGCGTCTAGAGCCTTTGCATTGAGGGCTATCTGAAAACGGCTGTGGCGCTGAAGTTGCCTGTGAATGTGGAGTTGGTGGCATGTGAAACCCGCATGTGGAGCATGCGTTTGTGTGGGATGCTCTACCAGGTTCATTCCTAGATAATGCACTCAAAGGGCACTAAGCAAAGAGTGTGAAAACTGAGTTTCCTTAAGAGCTGCTTGGAAGCCTGATGGTGTGTGAAGTTAGTGAGCCAAATGGAGTTGTTCTCCCACAAGAACCACTCGGCTGATCCTTCTTCAATATGCCCTTCACCAACATGCAGTGTTTCCTTGATTGAATTAGCTCTCACACCAATATTTGCGTCTAGAGCCTTTGCATTGAGGGCTATCTGAAAATGGCTGTGGCGCTGAAGTTGCCTGTGAATGTGGAGTTGGTGGCATGTGAAACCCGCATGTGGAGCATTCGTTTGTGTGGGATGCTCTACCAGGTTCATTTCAGTCCTAGCCATACAAAGGGCACTAAGCATAGAGTGTGAAAACTGAGTTTCCTTGAGAGCTCCTTGGAAGCCTGATGGTGTGTGAAGTTAGTGAGCCAAATGGAGTTGTTCTCCCACAAGAACCACTCGGCTGATCCTTCTTCAATATGCCCTTCACCAACATGCAGTGTTTCCTTGATTGAATTAGCTCTCACACCAATATTTGCGTCTAGAGCCTTTGCATTGAGGGCTATCTGAAAACGGCAGTGGCGCTGAAGTTGCCTGTGAATGTGGAGTTGGTGGCATGTGAAACCCGCATGTGGAGCATTCGTTTGTGTGGGATGCTCTACCAGGTTCATTCTTAGATAATGCACTCAAAGGGCACTAAGCATAGAGTGTGAAAACTGAGTTTCCTTGAGAGCTGCTTGGAAGCCTGATGGTGTGTGAAGTTAGTGAGCCAAATGGAGTTGTTCTCCCACAAGAACCACTCGGCTGATCCTTCTTCAATATGCCCTTCACCAACATGCAGTGTTTCCTTGATTGAATTAGCTCTCACACCAATATTTGCGTCTAGAGCCTTTGCATTGAGGGCTATCTGAAAACGGCTGTGGCGCTGAAGTTGCCTGTGAATGTGGAGTTGGTGGCATGTGAAACCCGCATGTGGAGCATTCGTTTGTGTGGGATGCTCTACCAGGTTCATTCTTAGATAATGCACTCAAAGGGCACTAAGCATAGAGTGTGAAAACTGAGTTTCCTTGAGAGCTGCTTGGAAGCCTGATGGTGTGTGAAGTTAGTGAGCCAAATGGAGTTGTTCTCCCACAAGAACCACTCGGCTGATCTTTCTTCAATATGCCCTTCACCAACATGCAGTGTTTCCTTGATTGAATTAGCTCTCACACCAATATTTGCGTCTAGAGCCTTTGCATTGAGGGCTATCTGAAAACGGCAGTGGCGCTGAAGTTGCCTGTGAATGTGGAGTTGGTGGCATGTGAAACCCGCATGTGGAGCATTCGTTTGTGTGGGATGCTCTACCAGGTTCATTTCAGTCCTAGCCATACAAAGGGCACTAAGCATAGAGTGTGAAAACTGAGTTTCCTTGAGAGCTGCTTGGAAGCCTGATGGTGTGTGAAGTTAGTGAGCCAAATGGAGTTGTTCTCCCACAAGAACCACTCGGCTGATCCTTCTTCAATATGCCCTTCACCAACATGCAGTGTTTCCTTGATTGAATTAGCTCTCACACCAATATTTGCGTCTAGAGCCTTTGCATTGAGGGCTATCTGAAAACGGCTGTGGCGCTGAAGTTGCCTGTGAATGTGGAGTTGGTGGCATGTGAAACCCGCATGTGGAGCATTCGTTTGTGTGGGATGCTCTACCAGGTTCATTTCAGTCCTAGCCATACAAAGGGCACTAAGCATAGAGTGTGAAAACTGAGTTTCCTTGAGAGCTGCTTGGAAGCCTGATGGTGTGTGAAGTTAGTGAGCCAAATGGAGTTGTTCTCCCACAAGAACCACTCGGCTGATCCTTCTTCAATATGCCCTTCACCAACATGCAGTGTTTCCTTGATTGAATTAGCTCTCACACCAATATTTGCGTCTAGAGCCTTTGCATTGAGGGCTATCTGAAAACGGCTGTGGCGCTGAAGTTGCCTGTGAATGTGGAGTTGGTGGCATGTGAAACCCGCATGTGGAGCAAGCGTTTGTGTGGGATGCTCTACCAGGTTCATTCCTAGATAATGCACTCAAAGGGCACTAAGCAAAGAGTGTGAAAACTGAGTTTCCTTAAGAGCTGCTTGGAAGCCTGATGGTGTGTGAAGTTAGTGAGCCAAATGGAGTTGTTCTCCCACAAGAACCACTCGGCTGATCCTTCTTCAATATGCCCTTCACCAACATGCAGTGTTTCCTTGATTGAATTAGCTCCCACACCAATATTTGCGTCTAGAGCCTTTGCATTGAGGGCTATCTGAAAACGGCTGTGGCGCTGATGTTGCCTGTGAATGTGGAGTTGGTGGCATGTGAAACCCGCATGTGGAGCATTCGTTTGTGTGGGATGCTCTACCAGGTTCATTTCAGTCCTAGCCATACAAAGGGCACTAAGCAAAGAGTGTGAAAACTGAGTTTCCTTGAGAGCTGCTTGGAAGCCTGATGGTGTGTGAAGTTAGTGAGCCAAATGGAGTTGTTCTCCCACAAGAACCACTCGGCTGATCCTTCTTCAATATGCCCTTCACCACCATGCAGTGTTTCCTTGATTGAATTAGCTCTCACACCAATATTTGCGTCTAGAGCCTTTGCATTGAGGGCTATCTGAAAACGGCTGTGGCGCTGAAGTTGCCTGTGAATGTGGAGTTGGTGGCATGTGAAACTCGCATGTGGAGCATTCGTTTGTGTGGGATGCTCTACCAGGTTCATTCCTAGGTAATGCACTCAAAGGGCACTAAGCAAAGAGTGTGAAAACTGAGTTTCCTTAAGAGCTGCTTGGAAGCCTGATGGTGTGTGAAGTTAGTGAGCCAAATGGAGTTGTTCTCCCACAAGAACCACTCGGCTGATCCTTCTTCAATATGCCCTTCACCAACATGCAGTGTTTCCTTGATTGAATTAGCTCTCACACCAATATTTGCGTCTAGAGCCTTTGCATTGAGGGCTATCTGAAAACGGCTGTGGCGCTGAAGTTGCCTGTGAATGTGGAGTTGGTGGCATGTGAAACTCGCATGTGGAGCATTCGTTTGTGTGGGATGCTCTACCAGGTTCATTCCTAGATAATGCACTCAAAGGGCACTAAGCAAAGAGTGTGAAAACTGAGTTTCCTTGAGAGCTGCTTGGAAGCCTGATGGTGTGTGAAGTTAGTGAGCCAAATGGAGTTGTTCTCCCACAAGAACCACTCGGCTGATCCTTCTTCAATATGCCCTTCACCAACATGCAGTGTTTCCCTTGATTGAATTAGCTCTCACACCAATATTTGCGTCTAGAGCCTTTGCATTGAGGGCTATCTGAAAACGGCTGTGGCGCTGAAGTTGCCTGTGAATGTGGAGTTGGTGGCATGTGAAACCCGCATGTGGAGCATTCGTTTGTGTGGGATGCTCTACCAGGTTCATTTCAGTCCTAGCCATACAAAGGGCACTAAGCATAGAGTGTGAAAACTGAGTTTCCTTGAGAGCTGCTTGGAAGCCTGATGGTGTGTGAAGTTAGTGAGCCAAATGGAGTTGTTCTCCCACAAGAACCACTCGGCTGATCCTTCTTCAATATGCCCTTCACCAACATGCAGTGTTTCCTTGATTGAATTAGCTCTCACACCAATATTTGCGTCTAGAGCCTTTGCATTGAGGGCTATCTGAAAACGGCAGTGGCGCTGAAGTTGCCTGTGAATGTGGAGTTGGTGGCATGTGAAACCCGCATGTGGAGCATGCGTTTGTGTGGGATGCTCTACCAGGTTCATTCCTAGATAATGCACTCAAAGGGCACTAAGCAAAGAGTGTGAAAACTGAGTTTTCTTAAGAGCTGCTTGGAAGCCTGATGGTGTGTGAAGTTAGTGAGCCAAATGGAGTTGTTCTCCCACAAGAACCACTCGGCTGATCCTTCTTCAATATGCCCTTCACCAACATGCAGTGTTTCCTTGATTGAATTAGCTCTCACACCAATATTTGCGTCTAGAGCCTTTGCATTGAGGGCTATCTGAAAACGGCTGTGGCGCTGAAGTTGCCTGTGAATGTGGAGTTGGTGGCATGTGAAACCCGCATGTGGAGCATTCGTTTGTGTGGGATGCTCTACCAGGTTCATTCTTAGATAATGCACTCAAAGGGCACTAAGCATAGAGTGTGAAAACTGAGTTTCCTTGAGAGCTGCTTGGAAGCCTGATGA
>NW_026700262.1:0-61028 GCF_030435755.1 Ochotona princeps | reverse complement strand
AGTGATTCAGCTTACAAGCTTCATTTCAGTCCTAGGCACTCAAAGGGCACTAAGCATAGAGTGTGAAACTGAGTTCCTTGAGAGCTGCTTGGAAGCCTGATGGTGTGTGAAGTTAGTGAGCCAAATGGAGTTGTTCTCCCACAAGAACCACTCGGCTGATCCTTCTTCAATATGCCCTTCACCAACATGCAGTGTTTCCTTGATTGAATTAGCTCTCACACCAATATTTGCGTCTAGAGCCTTTGCATTGAGGGCTATCTGAAAACGGCTGTGGCGCTGAAGTTGCCTGTGAATGTGGAGTTGGTGGCATGTGAAACCCGCATGTGAGCATTCGTTTGTGTGGGATGCTGACCAAGCTTCATTTCAGTCCTAGGCACACAAAGAGCACTAAGCATAGAGTGTGAAAACTGAGTTTCCTTGAGAGCTGCTTGGAAGCCTGATGGTGTGTGAAGTTAGTGAGCCAAATGGAGTTGTTCTCCCACAAGAACCACTCGGCTGATCCTTCTTCAATATGCCCTTCACCAACATGAAGTGTTTCCTTGATTGAATTAGCTCTCACACCAATATTTGCGTCTAGAGCCTTTGCATTGAGGGCTATCTGAAAACGGCTGTGGCGCTGAAGTTGCCTGTGAATGTGGAGTTGGTGGCATGTGAAACCCGCATGTGGAGCATTCGTTTGTATTGGTTGCTGACCAAGCTTCATTTCAGTCCTAGGCACACAAAGAGCACTAAGCATAGAGTGTGAAAACTGAGTTTCCTTGAGAGCTGCTTGGAAGACTGATGGTGTGTGAAGTTAGTGAGCCAAATGGAGTTGTTTCTCCCACAAGAACCACTCGGCTGATCCTTCTTCAATATGCCCTTCACCAACATGCAGTGTTTCCTTGATTGAATTAGCTCTCACACCAATATTTGCGTCTAGAGCCTTTGCATTGAGGGCTATCTGAAAACGGCTGTGGCGCTGAAGTTGCCTGTGAATGTGGAGTTGGTGGCATGTGAAAACCGCATGTGGAGCATTCGTACGTGTGGGATGCTCTACCATGTTCATTCCTAGATAATGCACTCAAAGGGCACTAAGCATAGAGTGAGAAAACTGAGTTCCTTGAGAGCTGCTTGGAAGCCTGATGGTGTGTGAAGTTAGTGAGCCAAATGGAGTTGTTCTCCCACAAGAACCACTCGGCTGATCCTTCTTCAATATGCCCTTCACCAACATGCAGTGTTTCCTTGATTGAATAGCTCTCACACCAATATTTGCGTCTAGAGCCTTTGCATTGAGGGCTATCTGAAAACGGCTGTGGCGCTGAAGTTGCCTGTGAATGTGGAGTTGGTGGCATGTGAAACCCGCATGTGGAGCATTCGTTTGTGTGGGATGCTGACCAAGCTTCATTTCAGTCCTAGGCACACAAAGAGCACTAAGCATAGAGTGTGAAAACTGAGTTTCCTTGAGAGCTGCTTGGAAGCCTGATGGTGTGTGAAGTTAGTGAGCCAAATGGAGTTGTTCTCCCACAAGAACCACTCGGCTGATCCTTCTTCAATATGCCCTTCACCAACATGCAGTGTTTCCTTGATTGAATTAACTCTCACACCAATATTTGCGTCTAGAGCCTTTGCATTGAGGGCTATCTGAAAACGGCTGTGGCGCTGAAGTTGCCTGTGAATGTGGAGTTGGTGGCATGTGAAACCCGCATGTGGAGCATTCGTTTGTGTGGGATGCTGACCAAGCTTCATTTCAGTCCTAGGCACACAAAGAGCACTAAGCATAGAGTGTGAAAACTGAGTTTCCTTGAGAGCTGCTTGGAAGCCTGATGGCTGTGTGAAGTTAGTGAGCCAAATGGAGTTGTTCTCCCACAAGAACCACTCGGCTGATCCTTCTTCAATATGCCCTTCACCAACATGAAGTGTTTCCTTGATTGAATTAGCTCTCACACCAATATTTGCGTCTAGAGCCTTTGCATTGAGGGCTATCTGAAAACGGCTGTGGCGCTGAAGTTGCCTGTGAATGTGGAGTTGGTGGCATGTGAAACCCGCATGTGGAGCATTCGTTTGTATTGGTTGCTGACCAAGCTTCATTTCAGTCCTAGGCACACAAAGGGCACTAAGCATAGAGTGTGAAAACTGAGTTTCCTTGAGAGCTGCTTGGAAGACTGATGGTGTGTGAAGTTAGTGAGCCAAATGGAGTTGTTCTCCCACAAGAACCACTCGGCTGATCCTTCTTCAATATGCCCTTCACCAACATGCAGTGTTTCCTTGATTGAATTAGCTCTCACACCAATATTTGCGTCTAGAGCCTTTGCATTGAGGGCTATCTGAAAACGGCTGTGGCGCTGAAGTTGCCTGTGAATGTGGAGTTGGTGGCATGTGAAAACCGCATGTGGAGCATTCGTACGTGTGGGATGCTCTACCATGTTCATTCCTAGATAATGCACTCAAAGGGCACTAAGCATAGAGTGTGAAAACTGAGTTTCCTTGAGAGCTGCTTGGAAGCCTGATGGTGTGTGAAGTTAGTGAGCCAAATGGAGTTGTTCTCCCACAAGAACCACTCGGCTGATCCTTCTTCAATATGCCCTTCACCAACATGCAGTGTTTCCTTGATTGAATTAGCTCTCACACCAATATTTGCGTCTAGAGCCTTTGCATTGAGGGCTATCTGAAAACGGCTGTGGCGCTGAAGTTGCCTGTGAATGTGGAGTTGGTGGCATGTGAAACCCGCATGTGGAGCATTCGTTTGTGTGGGATGCTCTACCAGGTACATTTCAGTAATAGCCATACAAAGGGCACTAAGCATAGAGTGTGAAAACTGAGTTTCCTTGAGAGCTGCTTGGAAGCCTGATGGTGTGTGAAGTTAGTGAGCCAAATGGAGTTGTTCTCCCACAAGAACCACTCGGCTGATCCTTCTTCAATATGCCCTTCACCAACATGCAGTGTTTCCTTGATTGAATTAGCTCTCACACCAATATTTGCGTCTAGAGCCTTTTGCATTGAGGGCTATCTGAAAACGGCTGTGGCGCTGAAGTTGCCTGTGAATGTGGAGTTGGTGGCATGTGAAACCCGCATGTGGAGCATTCGTTTGTGTGGGATGCTGACCAAGCTTCATTTCAGTCCTAGGCACACAAAGAGCACTAAGCATAGAGTGTGAAAACTGAGTTTCCTTGAGAGCTGCTTGGAAGCCTGATGGTGTGTGAAGTTAGTGAGCCAAATGGAGTTGTTCTCCCACAAGAACCACTCGGCTGATCCTTCTTCAATATGCCCTTCACCAACATGAAGTGTTTCCTTGATTGAATTAGCTCTCACACCAATATTTGCGTCTAGAGCCTTTGCATTGAGGGCTATCTGAAAACGGCTGTGGCGCTGAAGTTGCCTGTGAATGTGGAGTTGGTGGCATGTGAAACCCGCATGTGGAGCATTCGTTTGTATTGGTTGCTGACCAAGCTTCATTTCAGTCCTAGGCACACAAAGAGCACTAAGCATAGAGTGTGAAAACTGAGTTTCCTTGAGAGCTGCTTGGAAGACTGATGGTGTGTGAAGTTAGTGAGCCAAATGGAGTTGTTCTCCCACAAGAACCACTCGGCTGATCCTTCTTCAATATGCCCTTCACCAACATGCAGTGTTTCCTTGATTGAATTAGCTCTCACACCAATATTTGCGTCTAGAGCCTTTGCATTGAGGGCTATCTGAAAACGGCTGTGGCGCTGAAGTTGCCTGTGAATGTGGAGTTGGTTGCATGTGAAAACCGCATGTGGAGCATTCGTACGTGTTGGATGCTCTACCATGTTCATTCCTAGATAATGCACTCAAAGGGCACTAAGCATAGAGTGTGAAAACTGAGTTTCCTTGAGAGCTGCTTGGAAGCCTGATGGTGTGTGAAGTTAGTGAGCCAAATGGAGTTGTTCTCCCACAAGAACCACTCGGCTGATCCTTCTTCAATATGCCCTTCACCAACATGCAGTGTTTCCTTGATTGAATTAGCTCTCACACCAATATTTGCGTCTAGAGCCTTTGCATTGAGGGCTATCTGAAAACGGCTGTGGCGCTGAAGTTGCCTGTGAATGTGGAGTTGGTGGCATGTGAAACCCGCATGTGGAGCATTCCTTTGTGTGGGATGCTGACCAAGCTTCATTTCAGTCCTAGGCACACAAAGGGCACTAAGCATAGAGTGTGAAAACTGAGTTTCCTTGAGAGCTGCTTGGAAGCCTGATGGTGTGTGAAGTTAGTGAGCCAAATGGAGTTGTTCTCCCACAAGAACCACTCGGCTGATCCTTCTTCAATATGCCCTTCACCAACATGCAGTGTTTCCTTGATTGAATTAGCTCTCACACCAATATTTGCGTCTAGAGCCTTTGCATTGAGGGCTATCTGAAAACAGCTGTGGCGCTGAAGTTGCCTGTGAATGTGGAGTTGGTGGCATGTGAAACCCGCATGTGGAGCATTCGTTTGTGTGGGATGCTCTACCAGGTTCATTTCAGTCCTAGCCATACAAAGGGCAATAAGCATAGAGTGTGAAAACTGAGTTTCCTTGAGAGCTGCTTGGAAGCCTGATGGTGTGTGAAGTTAGTGAGCCAAATGGAGTTGTTCTCCCACAAGAACCACTCGGCTGATCCTTCTTCAATATGCCCTTCACCAACATGCAGTGTTTCCTTGATTGAATTAGCTCTCACACCAATATTTGCGTCTAGAGCCTTTGCATTGAGGGCTATCAGAAAACGGCTGTGGCGCTGAAGTTGCCTGTGAATGTGGAGTTGGTGGCATGTGAAACCCGCATGTGGAGCATTCGTTTGTGTGGGATGCTCTACCAGGTTCATTTCAGTAATAGCCATACAAAGGGCAATAAGCATAGAGTGTGAAAACTGAGTTTCCTTGAGAGCTGCTTGGAAGCCTGATGGTGTGTGAAGTTAGTGAGCCAAATGGAGTTGTTCTCCCACAAAAACCACTCGGCTGATCCTTCTTCAATATGCCCTTCCCCAAATGAAGTGTTTCCTTGATTGAATTAGCTCTCACACCAATATTTGCGTCTAGAGCCTTTGCATTGAGGGCTATCTGAAAACGGCTGTGGCGCTGAAGTTGCCTGTGAATGTGGAGTTGGTGGCATGTGAAAACCGCAAGTGGAGCATTCGTACGTGTGGGATGCTCTACCATGTTCATTCCTAGATAATGCACTCAAAGGGCACTAAGCATAGAGTGTGAAAACTGAGTTTCCTTGAGAGCTGCTTGGAAGCCTGATGGTGTGTGAAGTTAGTGAGCCAAATGGAGTTGTTCTCCCACAAGAACCACTCGGCTGATCCTTCTTCAATATGCCCTTCACCAACATGCCGTGTTTCCTTGATTGAATTAGCTCTCACACCAATATTTGCGTCTAGAGCCTTTGCATTGAGGGCTATCTGAAAACGGCTGTGGCGCTGAAGTTGCCTGTGAATGTGGAGTTGGTGGCATGTGAAACCCGCATGTGGAGCATTCGTTTGTGTGGGATGCTGACCAAGCTTCATTTCAGTCCTAGGCACACAAAGAGCACTAAGCATAGAGTGTGAAAACTGAGTTTCCTTGAGAGCTGCTTGGAAGCCTGATGGTGTGTGAAGTTAGTGAGCCAAATGGAGTTGTTCTCCCACAAGAACCACTCGGCTGATCCTTCTTCAATATGCCCTTCACCAACATGAAGTGTTTCCTTGATTGAATTAGCTCTCACACCAATATTTGCGTCTAGAGCCTTTGCATTGAGGGCTATCTGAAAACGGCTGTGGCGCTGAAGTTGCCTGTGAATGTGGAGTTGGTGGCATGTGAAACCCGCATGTGGAGCATTCGTTTGTGTGGGATGCTCTACCAGGTACATTTCAGTAATAGCCATACAAAGGGCACTAAGCATAGAGTGTGAAAACTGAGTTTCCTTGAGAGCTGCTTGGAAGACTGATGGTGTGTGAAGTTAGTGAGCCAAATGGAGTTGTTCTCCCACAAGAACCACTCGGCTGATCCTTCTTCAATATGCCCTTCACCAACATGCAGTGTTTCCTTGATTGAATTAGCTCTCACACCAATATTTGCGTCTAGAGCCTTTTGCATTGAGGGCTATCTGAAAACGGCTGTGGCGCTGAAGTTGCCTGTGAATGTGGAGTTGGTGGCATGTGAAACCCGCATGTGGAGCATTCGTTTGTGTGGGATGCTGACCAAGCTTCATTTCAGTCCTAGGCACACAAAGAGCACTAAGCATAGAGTGTGAAAACTGAGTTTCCTTGAGAGCTGCTTGGAAGCCTGATGGTGTGTGAAGTTAGTGAGCCAAATGGAGTTGTTCTCCCACAAGAACCACTCGGCTGATCCTTCTTCAATATGCCCTTCACCAACATGAAGTGTTTCCTTGATTGAATTAGCTCTCACACCAATATTTGCGTCTAGAGCCTTTGCATTGAGGGCTATCTGAAAACGGCTGTGGCGCTGAAGTTGCCTGTGAATGTGGAGTTGGTGGCATGTGAAACCCGCATGTGGAGCATTCGTTTGTATTGGTTGCTGACCAAGCTTCATTTCAGTCCTAGGCACACAAAGAGCACTAAGCATAGAGTGTGAAAACTGAGTTTCCTTGAGAGCTGCTTGGAAGACTGATGGTGTGTGAAGTTAGTGAGCCAAATGGAGTTGTTCTCCCACAAGAACCACTCGGCTGATCCTTCTTCAATATGCCCTTCACCAACATGCAGTGTTTCCTTGATTGAATTAGCTCTCACACCAATATTTGCGTCTAGAGCCTTTGCATTGAGGGCTATCTGAAAACGGCTGTGGCGCTGAAGTTGCCTGTGAATGTGGAGTTGGTTGCATGTGAAAACCGCATGTGGAGCATTCGTACGTGTTGGATGCTCTACCATGTTCATTCCTAGATAATGCACTCAAAGGGCACTAAGCATAGAGTGTGAAAACTGAGTTTCCTTGAGAGCTGCTTGGAAGCCTGATGGTGTGTGAAGTTAGTGAGCCAAATGGAGTTGTTCTCCCACAAGAACCACTCGGCTGATCCTTCTTCAATATGCCCTTCACCAACATGCAGTGTTTCCTTGATTGAATTAGCTCTCACACCAATATTTGCGTCTAGAGCCTTTGCATTGAGGGCTATCTGAAAACGGCTGTGGCGCTGAAGTTGCCTGTGAATGTGGAGTTGGTGGCATGTGAAACCCGCATGTGGAGCATTCCTTTGTGTGGGATGCTGACCAAGCTTCATTTCAGTCCTAGGCACACAAAGGGCACTAAGCATAGAGTGTGAAAACTGAGTTTCCTTGAGAGCTGCTTGGAAGCCTGATGGTGTGTGAAGTTAGTGAGCCAAATGGAGTTGTTCTCCCACAAGAACCACTCGGCTGATCCTTCTTCAATATGCCCTTCACCAACATGCAGTGTTTCCTTGATTGAATTAGCTCTCACACCAATATTTGCGTCTAGAGCCTTTGCATTGAGGGCTATCTGAAAACAGCTGTGGCGCTGAAGTTGCCTGTGAATGTGGAGTTGGTGGCATGTGAAACCCGCATGTGGAGCATTCGTTTGTGTGGGATGCTCTACCAGGTTCATTTCAGTCCTAGCCATACAAAGGGCAATAAGCATAGAGTGTGAAAACTGAGTTTCCTTGAGAGCTGCTTGGAAGCCTGATGGTGTGTGAAGTTAGTGAGCCAAATGGAGTTGTTCTCCCACAAGAACCACTCGGCTGATCCTTCTTCAATATGCCCTTCACCAACATGCAGTGTTTCCTTGATTGAATTAGCTCTCACACCAATATTTGCGTCTAGAGCCTTTGCATTGAGGGCTATCAGAAAACGGCTGTGGCGCTGAAGTTGCCTGTGAATGTGGAGTTGGTGGCATGTGAAACCCGCATGTGGAGCATTCGTTTGTGTGGGATGCTCTACCAGGTTCATTTCAGTAATAGCCATACAAAGGGCAATAAGCATAGAGTGTGAAAACTGAGTTTCCTTGAGAGCTGCTTGGAAGCCTGATGGTGTGTGAAGTTAGTGAGCCAAATGGAGTTGTTCTCCCACAAAAACCACTCGGCTGATCCTTCTTCAATATGCCCTTCCCCAAATGAAGTGTTTCCTTGATTGAATTAGCTCTCACACCAATATTTGCGTCTAGAGCCTTTGCATTGAGGGCTATCTGAAAACGGCTGTGGCGCTGAAGTTGCCTGTGAATGTGGAGTTGGTGGCATGTGAAAACCGCAAGTGGAGCATTCGTACGTGTGGGATGCTCTACCATGTTCATTCCTAGATAATGCACTCAAAGGGCACTAAGCATAGAGTGTGAAAACTGAGTTTCCTTGAGAGCTGCTTGGAAGCCTGATGGTGTGTGAAGTTAGTGAGCCAAATGGAGTTGTTCTCCCACAAGAACCACTCGGCTGATCCTTCTTCAATATGCCCTTCACCAACATGCCGTGTTTCCTTGATTGAATTAGCTCTCACACCAATATTTGCGTCTAGAGCCTTTGCATTGAGGGCTATCTGAAAACGGCTGTGGCGCTGAAGTTGCCTGTGAATGTGGAGTTGGTGGCATGTGAAACCCGCATGTGGAGCATTCGTTTGTGTGGGATGCTGACCAAGCTTCATTTCAGTCCTAGGCACACAAAGAGCACTAAGCATAGAGTGTGAAAACTGAGTTTCCTTGAGAGCTGCTTGGAAGCCTGATGGTGTGTGAAGTTAGTGAGCCAAATGGAGTTGTTCTCCCACAAGAACCACTCGGCTGATCCTTCTTCAATATGCCCTTCACCAACATGAAGTGTTTCCTTGATTGAATTAGCTCTCACACCAATATTTGCGTCTAGAGCCTTTGCATTGAGGGCTATCTGAAAACGGCTGTGGCGCTGAAGTTGCCTGTGAATGTGGAGTTGGTGGCATGTGAAACCCGCATGTGGAGCATTCGTTTGTATTGGTTGCTGACCAAGCTTCATTTCAGTCCTAGGCACACAAAGAGCACTAAGCATAGAGTGTGAAAACTGAGTTTCCTTGAGAGCTGCTTGGAAGACTGATGGTGTGTGAAGTTAGTGAGCCAAATGGAGTTGTTCTCCCACAAGAACCACTCGGCTGATCCTTCTTCAATATGCCCTTCACCAACATGCAGTGTTTCCTTGATTGAATTAGCTCTCACACCAATATTTGCGTCTAGAGCCTTTGCATTGAGGGCTATCTGAAAACGGCTGTGGCGCTGAAGTTGCCTGTGAATGTGGAGTTGGTTGCATGTGAAAACCGCATGTGGAGCATTCGTACGTGTTGGATGCTCTACCATGTTCATTCCTAGATAATGCACTCAAAGGGCACTAAGCATAGAGTGTGAAAACTGAGTTTCCTTGAGAGCTGCTTGGAAGCCTGATGGTGTGTGAAGTTAGTGAGCCAAATGGAGTTGTTCTCCCACAAGAACCACTCGGCTGATCCTTCTTCAATATGCCCTTCACCAACATGCAGTGTTTCCTTGATTGAATTAGCTCTCACACCAATATTTGCGTCTAGAGCCTTTGCATTGAGGGCTATCTGAAAACAGCTGTGGCGCTGAAGTTGCCTGTGAATGTGGAGTTGGTGGCATGTGAAACCCGCATGTGGAGCATTCGTTTGTGTGGGATGCTCTACCAGGTTCATTTCAGTCCTAGCCATACAAAGGGCAATAAGCATAGAGTGTGAAAACTGAGTTTCCTTGAGAGCTGCTTGGAAGCCTGATGGTGTGTGAAGTTAGTGAGCCAAATGGAGTTGTTCTCCCACAAGAACCACTCGGCTGATCCTTCTTCAATATGCCCTTCACCAACATGCAGTGTTTCCTTGATTGAATTAGCTCTCACACCAATATTTGCGTCTAGAGCCTTTGCATTGAGGGCTATCAGAAAACGGCTGTGGCGCTGAAGTTGCCTGTGAATGTGGAGTTGGTGGCATGTGAAACCCGCATGTGGAGCATTCGTTTGTGTGGGATGCTCTACCAGGTTCATTTCAGTAATAGCCATACAAAGGGCAATAAGCATAGAGTGTGAAAACTGAGTTTCCTTGAGAGCTGCTTGGAAGCCTGATGGTGTGTGAAGTTAGTGAGCCAAATGGAGTTGTTCTCCCACAAAAACCACTCGGCTGATCCTTCTTCAATATGCCCTTCACCAACATGAAGTGTTTCCTTGATTGAATTAGCTCTCACACCAATATTTGCGTCTAGAGCCTTTGCATTGAGGGCTATCTGAAAACGGCTGTGGCGCTGAAGTTGCCTGTGAATGTGGAGTTGGTGGCATGTGAAAACCGCAAGTGGAGCATTCGTACGTGTGGGATGCTCTACCATGTTCATTCCTAGATAATGCACTCAAAGGGCACTAAGCATAGAGTGTGAAAACTGAGTTTCCTTGAGAGCTGCTTGGAAGCCTGATGGTGTGTGAAGTTAGTGAGCCAAATGGAGTTGTTCTCCCACAAGAACCACTCGGCTGATTCTTCTTCAATATGCCCTTCACCAACATGCCGTGTTTCCTTGATTGAATTAGCTCTCACACCAATATTTGCGTCTAGAGCCTTTGCATTGAGGGCTATCTGAAAACGGCTGTGGCGCTGAAGTTGCCTGTGAATGTGGAGTTGGTGGCATGTGAAACCCGCATGTGGAGCATTCGTTTGTATTGGATGCTGACCAAGCTTCATTTCAGTCCTAAGCACACAAAGAGCACTAAGCATAGAGTGTGAAAACTGAGTTTCCTTGAGAGCTGCTTGGAAGCCTGATGGTGTGTGAAGTTAGTGAGCCAAATGGAGTTGTTCTCCCACAAGAACCACTCGGCTTATCCTTCTTCAATATGCCCTTCACCAACATGCAGTGTTTCCTTGATTGAATTAGCTCTCACACCCATATTTGCGTCTAGAGCCTTTGCATTGAGGGCTATCTGAAAACGGCTGTGGCGCTGAAGTTGCCTGTGAATGTGGAGTTGGTGGCATGTGAAACCCGCATGTGGAGCATTCGTTTATATGGGGTGCTCTACCATGTTCATTCCTAGATAAGGTACTTAAAGGGCAATAAGCATAGAGTGTGAAAACTGAGTTTCCTTGAGAGCTGCTTGGAAGCCTGATGGTGTGTGAAGTTAGTGAGCCAAATGGAGTTGTTCTCCCACAAGAACCACTCGGCTGATTCTTCTTCAATATGCCCTTCACCAACATGCAGTGTTTCCTTGATTGAATTAGCTCTCACACCAATATTTGCGTCTAGATCCTTTGCATTGAGGGCTATCTGAAAACGGCTGTGGCGCTGAAGTTGCCTGTGAATGTGGAGTTGGTGGCATGTGAAAACCGCATGTGGAGCATTCGTTTGTGTGGGATGCTCTACCAGGTTCATTTCAGTCCTTGGCACTCAAAGGGCACTAAGCATAGAGTGTGAAAACTGAGTTTCCTTGAGAGCTGCTTGGAAGACTGATGGTGTGTGAAGTTAGTGAGCCAAATGGAGTTGTTCTCCCACAAGAACCACTCGGCTGATCCTTCTTCAATATGCCCTTCACCAACATGCAGTGTTTCCATGATTGAATTAGCTCTCGCACCAATATTTGCAACTAGAGCCTTTGCATTGAGGGCTATCTGAAAACGGCTGTGGCGCTGAAGTTGCCTGTGAATGTGGAGTTGGTGGCATGTGAAACCCGCATGTGGAGCATTCGTTTGTGTGGGATGCTGACCAAGCTTCATTTCAGTCCTAGGCACACAAAGAGCACTAAGCATAGAGTGTGAAAACTGAGTTTCCTTGAGAGCTGCTTGGAAGCCTGATGGTGTGTGAAGTTAGTGAGCCAAATGGAGTTGTTCTCCCACAAGAACCTCTCGGCTGATCCTTCTTCAATATGCCCTTCACCAACATGCAGTGTTTCCTTGATTGAATTAGCTCTCACACCAATATTTGCGTCTAGAGCCTTTGCATTGAGGGCTATCTGAAAACGGTTGTGGCGCTGAAGTTGCCTGTGAATGTGGAGTTGGTGGCATGTGAAACCCGCATGTGGAGCATTCGTAAGTATGGGATGCTCTACCAGGTTCATTTCAGTCCTAGGCATACAAAGGGCACAAAGCATAGAGTGTGAAAACTGAGTTTCCTTGAGAGCTGCTTGGAAGCCTGATGGTGTGTGAAGTTAGTGAGCCAAATGGAGTTGTTCTCCCACAAGAACCACTCGGCTGATCCTTCTTCAATATGCCCTTCACCAACATGCAGTGTTTCCTTGATTGAATTAGCTCTCACACCAATATTTGCGTCTAGAGCCTTTGCATTGAGGGCTATCTGAAAATGGCTGTGGCGCTGAAGAGGCCTGTGAATGTGGAGTTGGTGGCATGTGAAACCCGCATGTGGAGCATTCGTTTGTGTGGGATGCTCTACCAGGTTCATTCCTAGATAATGCACTCAAAGGGCACTAAGCATAGAGTGTGAAAACTGAGTTTCCTTGAGAGATGCTTGGAAGCCTGATGGTGTGTGAAGTTAATGAGCCAAATGGAGTTGTTCTCCCACAAGAACCACTCGGCTGATCCTTCTTCAATATGCCCTTCACCAACATGCAGTGTTTCCTTGATTGAATTAGCTCTCACACCAATATTTGCGTCTAGAGCCTTTGCATTGAGGGCTATCTGAAAACGGCTGTGGCGCTGAAGTTGCCTGTGAATGTGGAGGTGGTGGCATGTGAAACCCGCATGTGGAGCATTCGTTTGTGTGGGATGCTCTACCAGGTTCATTCCTAGATAATGCACTCAAAGGGCACTAAGCATAGAGTGTGAAAACTGAGTTTCCTTGAGAGCTGCTTGGAAGCCTGATGGTGTGTGAAGTTAGTGAGCCAAATGGAGTTGTTCTCCCACAAGAACCACTCGGCTGATCCTTCTTCAATATGCCCTTCACCAACATGCAGTGTTTCCTTGATTGAATTAGCTCTCACACCAATATTTGCGTCTAGAGCCTTTGCATTGAGGGCTATCTGAAAACGGCTGTGGCGCTGAAGTTGCCTGTGAATGTGGAATTGGTGGCATGTGAAACCCGCATGTGGAGCATTCGTTTGTGTGGGGTGCTCTACCAGGTTCATTCCTAGATAATGCACTCAAAGGGCACTAAGCATAGAGTGTGAAAACTGAGTTTCCTTGAGAGCTGCTTGGAAGCCTGATGGTTGTGAAGTTAGTGAGCCAAATGGAGTTGTTCTCCCACAGGAACCACTCGGCTGATCCTTCTTCAATATGCCCTTCACCAACATGCAGTGTTTCCTTGATTGAATTAGCTCTCACACCAATATTTGCGTCTAGAGCCTTTGCATTGAGGGCTATCTGAAAACGGCTGTGGCGCTGAAGTTGCCTGTGAATGTGGAGTTGGTGGCATGTGAAACCCGCATGTGGAGCATTCGTTTGTGTGGGATGCTCTCCAAGCTTCATATCCTTCCAAGGCACTCAAAGGGCACTAAGCATGGAGTGTGAAAACTGAGTTTCCTTGAGAGCTGCTTGGAAGCCTGATGGTGTGTGAAGTTAGTGAGGCAAAGGCAGTTGTTCTCCCACAAGAACCACTCGGCTGATCCTTCTTCAATATGCCCTTCACCAACATGCAGTGTTTCCTTGATTGAATTAGCTCTCACACCAATATTTGCGTCTAGAGCCTTTGCATTGAGGGCTATCTGAAAACGGCTGTGGCGCTGAAGTCGCCTGTGAATGTGGAGTTGGTGGCATGTGAAACCCGCATGTGGAGCATTTGTTTGTGTGGGATGCTCTACCAGGTTCATTCCTAGGTAATGCACTCAAAGGGCACTAAACATAGAGTGTGAAAACTGAGTTTCCTTGAGAGCTGCTTGGAAGCCTGATGGTGTGTGAAGTTAGTGAGCCAAATGGAGTTGTTCTCCCACAAGAACCACTCGGCTGATCCTTCTTCAATATGCCCTTCACCAACATGCAGTGTTTCCTTGATTGAATTAGCTCTCACACCAATATTTGCGTCTAGAGCCTTTGCATTGAGGGCTATCTGAAAACGGCTGTGGCGCTGAAGTTACCTGTGAATGTGGAGTTGGTGGCATGTGAATCCCGCATGTGAAGCATTCGTTTGTGTGGGATGCTGACCAAGCTTCATTTCAGTCCTAGGCACACAAAGAGCACTAAGCATAGAGTGTGAAAACTGAGTTTCCTTGAGAGCTGCTTGGAAGCCTGATGGTGTGTGAAGTTAGTGAGCCAAATGGAGTTGTTCTCCCACAAGAACCACTAGGCTGGTCCTTCTTCAATATGCCCTTCACCAACATGCAGGGTTTCTTGATTGAATTAGCTCTCACACCAATATTTGCGTCTAGAGCCTTTGCATTGAGGGCTATCTGAAAACGGCTGTGGCACTGAAGTTGCCTGTGAATGTGGAGTTGGTGGCATGTGAAACCCGCATCTGGAGCATTCATTTGAGTGGGATGCTCTACCAGGTTCATTCCTAGATAATGCACTCAAAGGGCAATAAGCATAGAGTGTAAAAACTGAGTTTCCTTGAGAACTGCTTGGAAGCCTGATGGTGTGTGAAGTTAGTGAGCCAAAGAACCCTTTGGAAGCCTGATGATGTGTGAAGTTAGTGAGCCAAATGGAGTTGTTCTCCCACAAGAACCACTCGTCTGATCATTCTTCAATATGCCCTTCACCAACATGCAGTGTTTCCTTGATTGAATTAGCTCTCACACCAATATTTGCGTCTAGAGCCTTTGCATTGAGGGCTATCTGAAAACGGCTGTGGCGCTGAAGTTGCCTGTGAATGTGGAGTTGGTGGCATGTGAAACCCGCATGTGGAGCATTCGTTTGTGTGGGATGCTGACCAAGCTTCATTTCAGTCCTAGGCAGAAAAAGAGCACTAAGCATAGAGTGTGAAAACTGAGTTTCCTTGAGAGCTGCTTGGAAGCCTGATGGTGTGTGAAGTAAGTGAGCCAAATGGAGTTGTTCTCCCACAAGAACCACTCGGCTGATCCTTCTTCAATATGCCCTTCACCAACATGCAGTGTTTCCTTGATTGAATTAGCTCTCACACCAATATTTGCGTCTAGAGCCTTTGCATTGAGGGCTATCTGAAAATGGCTGTGGCGCTGAAGAGGCCTGTGAATGTGGAGTTGGTGGCATGTGAAACCCGCATGTGGAGCATTCGTTTGTGTGGGATGCTCTACCAGGTTCATTCCTAGATAATGCACTCAAAGGGCACTAAGCATAGAGTGTGAAAACTGAGTTTCCTTGAGAGATGCTTGGAAGCCTGATGGTGTGTGAAGTTAATGAGCCAAATGGAGTTGTTCTCCCACAAGAACCACTCGGCTGATCCTTCTTCAATATGCCCTTCACCAACATGCAGTGTTTCCTTGATTGAATTAGCTCTCACACCAATATTTGCGTCTAGAGCCTTTGCATTGAGGGCTATCTGAAAACGGCTGTGGCGCTGAAGTTGCGTGTGAATGTGGAGGTGGTGGCATGTGAAACCCGCATGTGGAGCATTCGTTTGTGTGGGATGCTCTACCAGGTTCATTCCTAGATAATGCACTCAAAGGGCACTAAGCATAGAGTGTGAAAACTGAGTTTCCTTGAGAGCTGCTTGGAAGCCTGATGGTGTGTGAAGTTAGTGAGCCAAATGGAGTTGTTCTCCCACAAGAACCACTCGGCTGATCCTTCTTCAATATGCCCTTCACCAACATGCAGTGTTTCCTTGATTGAATTAGCTCTCACACCAATATTTGCGTCTAGAGCCTTTGCATTGAGGGCTATCTGAAAACGGCTGTGGCGCTGAAGTTGCCTGTGAATGTGGAATTGGTGGCATGTGAAACCCGCATGTGGAGCATTCGTTTGTGTGGGGTGCTCTACCAGGTTCATTCCTAGATAATGCACTCAAAGGGCACTAAGCATAGAGTGTGAAAACTGAGTTTCCTTGAGAGCTGCTTGGAAGCCTGATGGTTGTGAAGTTAGTGAGCCAAATGGAGTTGTTCTCCCACAGGAACCACTCGGCTGATCCTTCTTCAATATGCCCTTCACCAACATGCAGTGTTTCCTTGATTGAATTAGCTCTCACACCAATATTTGCGTCTAGAGCCTTTGCATTGAGGGCTATCTGAAAACGGCTGTGGCGCTGAAGTTGCCTGTGAATGTGGAGTTGGTGGCATGTGAAACCCGCATGTGGAGCATTCGTTTGTGTGGGATGCTCTCCAAGCTTCATATCCTTCCAAGGCACTCAAAGGGCACTAAGCATGGAGTGTGAAAACTGAGTTTCCTTGAGAGCTGCTTGGAAGCCTGATGGTGTGTGAAGTTAGTGAGCCAAATGGAGTTGTTCTCCCACAAGAACCACTCGGCTGATCCTTCTTCAATATGCCCTTCACCAACATGCAGTGTTTCCTTGATTGAATTAGCTCTCACACCAATATTTGCGTCTAGAGCCTTTGCATTGAGGGCTATCTGAAAACGGCTGTGGCGCTGAAGTCGCCTGTGAATGTGGAGTTGGTGGCATGTGAAACCCGCATGTGGAGCATTTGTTTGTGTGGGATGCTCTACCAGGTTCATTCCTAGGTAATGCACTCAAAGGGCACTAAACATAGAGTGTGAAAACTGAGTTTCCTTGAGAGCTGCTTGGAAGCCTGATGGTGTGTGAAGTTAGTGAGCCAAATGGAGTTGTTCTCCCACAAGAACCACTCGGCTGATCCTTCTTCAATATGCCCTTCACCAACATGCAGTGTTTCCTTGATTGAATTAGCTCTCACACCAATATTTGCGTCTAGAGCCTTTGCATTGAGGGCTATCTGAAAACGGCTGTGGCGCTGAAGTTACCTGTGAATGTGGAGTTGGTGGCATGTGAA
This sequence comes from Ochotona princeps, assembly GCF_030435755.1. Taxonomy (NCBI): domain Eukaryota; kingdom Metazoa; phylum Chordata; class Mammalia; order Lagomorpha; family Ochotonidae; genus Ochotona; species Ochotona princeps. Next base: position 44,305 of record NW_026700262.1, on the reverse strand, counting down.
TCCCGCATGTGAAGCATTCGTTTGTGTGGGATGCTGACCAAGCTTCATTTCAGTCCTAGGCACACAAAGAGCACTAAGCATAGAGTGTGAAAACTGAGTTTCCTTGAGAGCTGCTTGGAAGCCTGATGGTGTGTGAAGTTAGTGAGCCAAATGGAGTTGTTCTCCCACAAGAACCACTAGGCTGGTCCTTCTTCAATATGCCCTTCACCAACATGCAGGGTTTCTTGATTGAATTAGCTCTCACACCAATATTTGCGTCTAGAGCCTTTGCATTGAGGGCTATCTGAAAACGGCTGTGGCACTGAAGTTGCCTGTGAATGTGGAGTTGGTGGCATGTGAAACCCGCATCTGGAGCATTCATTTGAGTGGGATGCTCTACCAGGTTCATTCCTAGATAATGCACTCAAAGGGCAATAAGCATAGAGTGTAAAAACTGAGTTTCCTTGAGAACTGCTTGGAAGCCTGATGGTGTGTGAAGTTAGTGAGCCAAAGAACCCTTTGGAAGCCTGATGATGTGTGAAGTTAGTGAGCCAAATGGAGTTGTTCTCCCACAAGAACCACTCGTCTGATCATTCTTCAATATGCCCTTCACCAACATGCAGTGTTTCCTTGATTGAATTAGCTCTCACACCAATATTTGCGTCTAGAGCCTTTGCATTGAGGGCTATCTGAAAACGGCTGTGGCGCTGAAGTTGCCTGTGAATGTGGAGTTGGTGGCATGTGAAACCCGCATGTGGAGCATTCGTTTGTGTGGGATGCTGACCAAGCTTCATTTCAGTCCTAGGCAGAAAAAGAGCACTAAGCATAGAGTGTGAAAACTGAGTTTCCTTGAGAGCTGCTTGGAAGCCTGATGGTGTGTGAAGTAAGTGAGCCAAATGGAGTTGTTCTCCCACAAGAACCACTCGGCTGATCCTTCTTCAATATGCCCTTCACCAACATGCAGTGTTTCCTTGATTGAATTAGCTCTCACACCAATATTTGCGTCTAGAGCCTTTGCATTGAGGGCTATCTGAAAACAGCTGTGGCGCTGAAGTTGCCTGTAAATGTGGTTATGGTGTCATGTGAAACCCGCATGTGGAGCATTCGTTTGTGTGGGATGCTCTACCAGGTTCATTCCTAGATAATGCACTCAAAGGGCACTAAGCATAGAGTGTGAAAACTGAGTTTCCTTGAGAGCTGCTTGGAAGCCTGATGGTGTGTGAAGTTAGTGAGCCAAATGAAGTTGTTCTCGCACAAGAACCACTCGGCTGATCCTTCTTCAATATGCCCTTCACCAACATGCAGTGTTTCCTTGATTGAATTAGCTCTCACACCAATATTTGCGTCTAGAGCCTTTGCATTGAGGGCTATCTGAAAACGGCTGTGGCACTGAAGTTGCCTGTGAATGTGGAGTTGGTGGCATGTGAAACCCGCATGTGGAGCATTCGTTTATGTGGGATGCTCTTCAAGCTTCATTTTATTCCTAGGCACTCAAAGGGCACTAAGCATAGAGTGTGAAAACTGAGTTTCCTTGAGAGCTGCTTGGAAGCCTGATGGTGTGTGACGTTAGTGAGCCAAATGGAGTTGTTCTCCCACAAGAACCACTCGGCTGATCCTTCTTCAATATGCCATTCACCAACATGCAGTGTTTCCTTGATTGAATTAGCTCTCACACCAATATTTGCGTCTAGAGCCTTTGCATTGAGTGCTATCTGGAAACGGCTGTGGCGCTGAAGTTGCCTGTGAATGTGGAGTTGGTGGCATGTGAAACCCGCAAGTGGAGCATTCGTAAGTGTGGGATGCTCTACCATGTTCATTCCTAGATAATGCACTCAAAGGGCACTAAGCATAGAGTGTGAAAACTGAGTTTCCTTGAGAGCTGCTTGGAAGCCTGATGGTGTGTGAAGTTAGTGAGCCAAATGGAGTTGTTCTCCCACAAGAACCACTCGGCTGATCCTTCTTCAATATGCCCTTCACCAACATGCAGTGTTTCCTTGATTGAATTAGCTCTCACACCAATATTTGCGTCTAGAGCCTTTGCATTGAGGGCTATCTGAAAACGGCTGTGGCGCTGAAGTTGCCTGTGAATGTGGAGTTGGTGGCATGTGAAACCCTCATGTGGAGCATTCGTTTGTGTGGGATGCTCTACCAGGTTCATTCCTAGATAATGCACACAAAGAGCACTAAGCATAGAGTGTGAAAACTGAGTTTCCTTGAGAGCTGCTTGGAAGCCTGATGGTGTGTGAAGTAAGTGAGCCAAATGGAGTTTTTCTCCCACAAGAACCACTCGGCTGATCCTTCTTCAATATGCCCTTCACCAACATGCAGTGTTTCCTTGACTGAATTAGCTCTCACACCAATATTTGCGTCTAGAGCCTTTGCATTGAGGGCTATCTGAAAACGGCTGTGGCGCTGAAGTTGCCTGTGAATGTGGAGTTGGTGGCATGTGAAACCCGCATGTGGAGCATTCGTTTGTGTGGGATGCTCTACCAGGTTCATTCCTAGATAATGCACTCAAAGGGCACTAAGCATAGAGTGTGAAAACTGAGTTTCCTTGAGAGCTGCTTGGAAGCCTGATGGTGTGTGAAGTTAGTGAGCCAAATGGAGTTGTTCTCCCACAAGAACCACTCGGCTGATCCTTCTTCAATATGCCCTTCACCAACATGCAGTGTTTCCTTGATTGAATTAGCTCTCACACCAATATTTGCGTCTAGAGCCTTTGCATTGAGGGCTATCTGAAAACGGCTGTGGCGCTGAAGTTGCCTGTGAATGTGCAGTTGGTGGCATGTGAAACCTGCATGTGGAGCATTCGTTTGTGTGGGATGCTCTACCAGATTCATTCCTAGATAATGCACTCAAAGGGCACTAAGCATAGAGTGTGAAAACTGAGTTTCCTTGAGAGCTGCTTGGAAGCCTGATGGTGTGTGAAGTTAGTGAGCCAAATGGAGTTGTTCTCCCACAAGAACCACTCGGCTGATCCTTCTTCAATATGCCCTTCACCAACATGCAGTGTTTCCTTGATTGAATTAGCTCTCACACCAATATTTGCGTCTAGAGCCTTTGCATTGAGGGCTATCTGGAAACGGCTGTGGCGCTGAAGTTGCCTGTGAATGTGGAGTTGGTGGCATGTGAAACCCGCATGTGGAGCATTCGTTTATGTGGGATGCTCTTCAAGCTTCATTTCAGTCCTAGGAACTCAAAGGGCACTAAGCATAGAGTGTGAAAACTGAGTTTCCTTGAGAGCTGCTTGGAAGCCTGATGGTGTGTGAAGTTAGTGAGCCAAATGGAGTTGGTCTCCCACAAGAACCACTCGGCTGATCCTTCTTCAATATGCCCTTCACCAACATGCAGTGTTTCCTTGATTGAATTAGCTCTCACACCAATATTTGCGTCTAGAGCCTTTGCATTGAGGGCTATCTGAAAACGGCTGTGGCGCTGAAGTTGCCTGTGAATGTGGAGTTGGTGGCATGTGAAACCCGCATGTGGAGCATTCGTTTGTGTGGGATGCTGACCAAGCTTCATTTCAGTCTCATTCAGACAAAGAACACTAAGCATAGAGTGTGAAAATTGAGTTTCCTTGAGAGCTGCTTGGAAGCCTGATGGTGTGTGAAGTAAGTGAGCCAAATGGAGTTGTTCTCCCACAAGAACCACTCGGCTGATCCTTCTTCAATATGCCCTTCACCAACATGCAGTGTTTCCTTGATTGAATTAGCTCTCACACCAATATTTGCGTCTAGAGCCTTTGCATTGAGGGCTATCTGAAAACGGCTGTGGCGCTGAAGTTGCCTGTGAATGTGCAGTTGGTGGCATGTGAAACCCGCATGTGGAGCATTCGTTTGTGTGGGATGCTCTACCAGGTTCATTCCTAGATAATGCACTCAAAGGGCACTAAGCATAGAGTGTGAAAACTGAGTTTCCTTGAGAGCTGCTTGGAAGCCTGATGGTGTGTGAAGTTAGTGAGCCAAATGGAGTTGTTCTCCCACAAGAACCACTCGGCTGATCCTTCTTCAATATGCCCTTCTCCAACATGCAGTGTTTCCTTGATTGAATTAGCTCTCACACCAATATTTGCGTCTAGAGCCTTTGCATTGAGGGCTATCTCAAAACGGCTGTGGCGCTGAAGTTGCCTGTGAATGTGCAGTTGGTGGCATGTGAAACCTGCATGTGGAGCATTCGTTTGTGTGGGATGCTCTACCAGGTTCATTCCTAGATAATGCACTCAAAGGGCACTATGCATAGAGTGTGAAAACTGAGTTTCCTTGAGAGCTGCTTGGAAGCCTGATGGTGTGTGAAGTTAGTGAGCCAAATGGAGTTGTTCTCCCACAAGAACCACTCGGCTGATCCTTCTTCAATATGCCCTTCTCCAACATGCAGTGTTTCCTTGATTGAATTAGCTCTCACACCAATATTTGCATCTAGAGCCTTTGCATTGAGGGCTATCTCAAAACGGCTGTGGCGCTGAAGTTGCCTGTGAATGTGCAGTTGGTGGCATGTGAAACCTGCATGTGGAGCATTCGTTTGTGTGGGATGCTCTACCAGGTTCATTCCTAGATAATGCACTCAAAGGGCACTAAGCATAGAGTGTGAAAACTGAGTTTCCTTGAGAGCTGCTTGGAAGCCTGATGGTGTGTGAAGTTAGTGAGCCAAATGGAGTTGTTCTCCCACAAGAACCACTCGGCTGATCCTTCTTCAATATGCCCTTCACCAACATGCAGTGTTTCCTTGATTGAATTAGCTCTCACACCAATATTTGCGTCTAGAGCCTTTGCATTGAGGGCTATCTGAAAACGGCTGTGGCGCTGACGTTGCCTGTGAATGTGGAGTTGGTGGCATGTGAAACCCGCATGTGGAGCATTCGTTTATGTGGGATGCTCTACCAGCTTCATTTCAGTCCTAGCCATACAAAGGGCACTAAGCATAGAGTGTGAAAACTGAGTTTCCTTGAGAGCTGCTTGGAAGCCTGATGGTGTGTGAAGTTAGTGAGCCAAATGGAGTTGTTCTCCCACAAGAACCACTCGGCTGATCCTTCTTCAATATGCCCTTCACCAACATGCAGTGTTTCCTTGATTGAATTAGCTCTCACACCAATATTTGCGTCTAGAGCCTTTGCATTGAGGGCTATCTGGAAACGGCTGTGGCGCTGAAGTTGCCTGTGAATGTGGAGTTGGTGGCATGTGAAACCCGCAAATGGAGCATTCGTTTGTGTGGGATGCTCTACCATGTTCATTCCTAGATAATGCACTCAAAGGGCACTAAGCATAGAGTGTAAAAACTGAGTTTCCTTGAGAGCTGCTTGGAAGCCTGATGGTGTGTGAAGTTAGTGAGCCAAATGGAGTTGTTCTCCCACAAGAACCACTCGGCTGATCCTTCTTCAATATGCCCTTCACCAACATGCAGTGTTTCCTTGATTGAATTAGCTCTCACACCAATATTTGCGTCTAGAGCCTTTGCATTGAGGGCTATCTGAAAACGGCTGTGGCGCTGAAGTTGCCTGTGAATGTGGAGTTGGTGGCATGTGAAACCCGCATGTGGAGCATTCGTTTGTGTGGGATGCTGACCAAGCTTCATTTCAGTCCTAGGCAGACAAAGAGCACTAAGCATAGAGTGTGAAAACTGAGTTTCCTTGAGAGCTGCTTGGAAGCCTGATGGTGTGTGATGTAAGTGAGCCAAATGGAGTTGTTCTCCCACAAGAACCACTCGGCTGATCCTTCTTCAATATGCCCTTCACCAACATGCAGTGTTTCCTTGATTGAATTAGCTCTCACACCAATATTTGCGTCTAGAGCCTTTGCATTGAGGGCTATCTGAAAATGGCTGTGGCGCTGAAGTTGCCTGTGAATGTGGAGTTGGTGGAATGTGAAACCAGCATGTGGAGCATTCGTTTGTGTGGGATGCTCTACCAGGTTCATTCCTAGATAATGCACTCAAAGGACACTAAGCATAGAGTGTGAAAACTGAGTTTCCTTGAGAGCTGCTTGGAAGCCTGATGGTGTGTGAAGTTAGTGAGCCAAATGGAGTTGTTCTCCCACAAGAACCACTCGGCTGATCCTTCTTCAATATGCCCTTCTCCAACATGCAGTGTTTCCTTGATTGAATTAGCTCTCACACCAATATTTGCGTCTAGAGCCTTTGCATTGAGGGCTATCTGAAAACGGCTGTGGCGCTGAAGTTGCCTGTGAATGTGGAGTTGGTGGCATGTGAAACCCGCATGTGGAGCATTCGTTTGTGTGGAATGCTCTACCAGGTTCATTCCTAGATAATGCACACAAAGAGCACTAAGCATAGAGTGTGAAAACTGAGTTTCCTTGAGAGCTGCTTGGAAGCCTGATGGTGTGTGAAGTAAGTGAGCCAAATGGAGTTGTTCTCCCACAAGAACCACTCGGCTGATCCTTCTTCAATATGCCCTTCACCAACATGCAGTGTTTCCTTGATTGAATTAGCTCTCACACCAATATTTGCGTCTAGAGCCTTTGCATTGAGGGCTATCTGAAAACGGCTGTGGCGCTGAAGTTGCCTGTGAATGTGGAGTTGGTGGCATGTGAAACCCACATGTGGAGCATTCGTTTGTGTGGGATGCTCTACCAGGTTCATTCCTAGATAATGCACTCAAAGGACACTAAGCATAGAGTGTGAAAACTGAGTTTCCTTGAGAGCTGCTTGGAAGCCTGATGGTGTGTGAAGTTAGTGAGCCAAATGGAGTTGTTCTCCCACAAGAACCACTCGGCTGATCCTTCTTCAATATGCCCTTCTCCAACATGCAGTGTTTCCTTGATTGAATTAGCTCTCACACCAATATTTGCGTCTAGAGCCTTTGCATTGAGGGCTATCTGGAAACGGCTGTGGCGCTGAAGTTGCCTGTGAATGTGGAGTTGGTGGCATGTGAAACCTGCATGTGGAGCATTTGTTTGTGTGGGATGCTCTACCAGGTTCATTCCTAGATAATGCACTCAAAGGGCACTAAGCATAGAGTGTGAAAACTGAGTTTCCTTGAGAGCTGCTTGGAAGCCTGATGGTGTGTGAAGTTAGTGAGCCAAATGGAGTTGTTCTCCCACAAGAACCACTCGGCTGATCCTTCTTCAATATGCCCTTCACCAACATGCAGTGTTTCCTTGATTGAATTAGCTCTCACACCAATATTTGCGTCTAGAGCCTTTGCATTGAGGGCTATCTGAAAACGGCTGTGGCGCTGAAGTTGCCTGTGAATGTGGAGTTGGTGGCATGTGAAACCCGCATGTGGAGCATTCGTTTATGTGGGATGCTCTTCAAGCTTCATTTCAGTCCTAGGCACTCAAAGGGCACTAAGCATAGAGTGTGAAAACTGAGTTTCCTTGAGAGCTGCTTGGAAGCCTGATGGTGTGTGAAGTTAGTGAGCCAAATGGAGTTGTTCTCCCACAAGAACCACTCGGCTGATCCTTCTTCAATAAGCCCTTCACCAACATGCAGTGTTTCCTTGATTGAATTACCTCTAACATCAATATTTGCGTCTAGAGCCTTTGCATTGAGGGCTATCTGGAAACGGCTGTGGCGCTGAAGTTGCCTGTGAATGTGGAGTTGGTGGCATGTGAAACCCGCAAGTGGAGCATTCGTAAGTGTGGGATGCTCTACCAGGTTCATTCCTAGATAATGCACTCAAAGGGCACTAAGCATAGAGTGTGAAAACTGAGTTTCCTTGAGAGCTGCTTGGAAGCCTGATGGTGTGTGAAGTTAGTGAGCCAAATGGAGTTGTTCTCCCACAAGAACCACTCGGCTGATCCTTCTTCAATATGCCCTTCACCAACATGCAGTGTTTCCTTGATTGAATTAGCTCTCACACCAATATTTGCGTCTAGAGCCTTTGCATTGAGGGCTATCTGAAAACGGCTGTGGCGCTGAAGTTGCCTGTGAATGTGGAGTTGGTGGCATGTGAAACCCGCATGTGGAGCATTCGTTTGTGTGGGATGCTGACCAAGCTTCATTTCAGTCCTAGGCAGACAAAGAGCACTAAGCATAGAGTGTGAAAACTGAGTTTCCTTGAGAGCTGCTTGGAAGCCTGATGGTGTGTGAAGTAAGTGAGCCAAATGGAGTTGTTCTCCCACAAGAACCACTCGGCTATCCTTCTTCAATATGCCCTTCACCAACATGCAGTGTTTCCTTGATTGAATTAGCTCTCACACCAATATTTGCGTCTAGAGCCTTTGCATTGAGGGCTATCTGAAAACGGCTGTGGCGCTGAAGTTGCCTGTGAATGTGGAGTTGGTGGCATGTGAAACCTGCATGTGGAGCATTCGTTTGTGTGGGATGCTTTACCAGGTTCATTCCTAGATAATGCACTCAAAGGGCACTAAGCATAGAGTGTGAAAACTGAGTTTCCTTGAGAGCTGCTTGGAAGCCTGATGTTGTGTGAAGTTAGTGAGCCAAATGGAGTTGTTCTCCCACAAGAACCACTAGGCTGGTCCTTCTTCAATATGCCCTTCACCAACATGCAGTGTTTCCTTGATTGAATTAGCTCTCACACCAATATTTGCGTCTAGAGCCTTTGCATTGAGGGCTATCTGAAAACGGCTGTGGCGCTGAAGTTGCCTGTGAATGTGGAGTTGGTGGCATGTGAAACCCGCATGTGAAGCATTCGTTTATGTGGGATGCTCTCCAAGCTTCATTTCAGTCCTAGGCACTCAAAGGGCACTAAGCATAGAGTGTGAAAACTGAGTTTCCTTGAGAGCTGCTTGGAAGCCTGATGGTGTGTGAAGTTAGTGAGCCAAATGGAGTTGTTCTCCCACAAGAACCACTCGGCTGATCCTTCTTCAATATGCCCTTCACCAACATGCAGTGTTTCCTTGATTGAATTAGCTCTCACACCAATATTTGCGTCTAGAGCCTTTGCATTGAGGGCTATCTGAAAACGGCTGTGGCGCTGAAGTTGCCTGTGAATGTGGAGTTGGTGGCATGTGAAACCCGCATGTGGAGCATTCGTTTATGTGGGATGCTCTTCAAGCTTCATTTCAGTCCTAGGCACTCAAAGGGCACTAAGCATAGAGTGTGAAAACTGAGTTTCCTTGAGAGCTGCTTGGAAGCCTGATGGTGTGTGAAGTTAGTGAGCCAAATGGAGTTGTTCTCCCACAAGAACCACTCGGCTGATCCTTCTTCAATAAGCCCTTCACCAACATGCAGTGTTTCCTTGATTGAATTAGCTCTAACACCAATATTTGCGTCTAGAGCCTTTGCATTGAGGGCTATCTGGAAACGGCTGTGGCGCTGAAGTTGCCTGTGAATGTGGAGTTGGTGGCATGTGAAACCCGCAAGTGGAGCATTCGTAAGTGTGGGATGCTCTACCAGGTTCATTCCTAGATAATGCACTCAAAGGGCACTAAGCATAGAGTGTGAAAACTGAGTTTCCTTGAGAGCTGCTTGGAAGCCTGATGGTGTGTGAAGTTAGTGAGCCAAATGGAGTTGTTCTCCCACAAGAACCACTCGGCTGATCCTTCTTCAATATGCCCTTCACCAACATGCAGTGTTTCCTTGATTGAATTAGCTCTCACACCAATATTTGCGTCTAGAGCCTTTGCATTGAGGGCTATCTGAAAACGGCTGTGGCGCTGAAGTTGCCTGTGAATGTGGAGTTGGTGGCATGTGAAACCTGCATGTGGAGCATTCGTTTGTGTGGGATGCTTTACCAGGTTCATTCCTAGATAATGCACTCAAAGGGCACTAAGCATAGAGTGTGAAAACTGAGTTTCCTTGAGAGCTGCTTGGAAGCCTGATGGTGTGTGAAGTTAGTGAGCCAAATGGAGTTGTTCTCCCACAAGAACCACTAGGCTGGTCCTTCTTCAATATGCCCTTCACCAACATGCAGTGTTTCCTTGATTGAATTAGCTCTCACACCAATATTTGCGTCTAGAGCCTTTGCATTGAGGGCTATCTGAAAACGGCTGTGGCGCTGAAGTTGCCTGTGAATGTGGAGTTGGTGGCATGTGAAACCCGCATGTGAAGCATTCGTTTATGTGGGATGCTCTCCAAGCTTCATTTCAGTCCTATTAGGCACTCAAAGGGCACTAAGCATAGAGTGTGAAAACTGAGTTTCCTTGAGAGCTGCTTGGAAGCCTGATGGTGTGTGAAGTTAGTGAGCCAAATGGAGTTGTTCTCCCACAAGAACCACTCGGCTGATCCTTCTTCAATATGCCCTTCACCAACATGCAGTGTTTCCTTGATTGAATTAGCTCTCACACCAATATTTGCGTCTAGATCCTTTGCATTGAGGGCTATCGGAAAACGGCTGTGGCGCTGAAGTTGCCTGTGAATGTGGAGTTGGTGGCATCTGAAACCCGCATGTGAAGCATTCGTTTATGTGGGATGCTCTCCAAGCTTCATTTCAGTCCTAGGCACTCAAAGGGCACTAAGCATAGAGTGTGAAACTGAGTTTCCTTGAGAGCTGCTTGGAAGCCTGATGGTGTGTGAAGTTAGTGAGCCAAATGGAGTTGTTCTCCCACAAGAACCACTCGGCTGATCCTTCTTCAATATGCCCTTCACCAACATGCAGTGTTTCCTTGATTGAATTAGCTCTCACACCAATATTTGCGTCTAGAGCCTTTGCATTGAGGGCTATCTGAAAACGGCTGTGGCGCTGAAGTTGCCTGTGAATGTGGAGTTGGTGGCATGTGAAACCCGCATGTGGAGCATTCGTTTGTGTGGGATGCTCTACCAGTTCATTCCTAGATAATGCACTCAAAGGGCACTAAGCATAGAGTGTGAAAACTGAGTTTCCTTGAGAGCTGCTTGGAAGCCTGATGGTGTGTGAAGTTAGTGAGCCAAATGGAGTTGTTCTCCCACAAGAACCACTCGGCTGATCCTTCTTCAATATGCCCTTCACCAACATGCAGTGTTTCCTTGATTGAATTAGCTCTCACACCAATATTTGCGTCTAGAGCCTTTGCATTGAGGGCTATCTGAAAACGGCTGTGGCGCTGAAGTTGCCTGTGAATGTGGAGTTGGTGGCATGTGAAACCCGCATGTGAGCATTCGTTTATGTGCGATGCTCTTCAAGCTTCATTTCAGTCCTAGGCACTCAAAGGGCACTAAGCATAGAGTGTGAAAACTGAGTTTCCTTGAGAGCTGCTTGGAAGCCTGATGGTGTGTGAAGTTAGTGAGCCAAATGGAGTTGTTCTCCCACAAGAACCACTCGGCTGATCCTTCTTCAATAAGCCTTCACCAACATGCAGTGTTTCCTTGATTGAATTAGCTCTAACACCAATATTTGCGTCTAGAGCCTTTGCATTGAGGGCTATCTGGAAACGGCTGTGGCGCTGAAGTTGCCTGTGAATGTGGAGTTGGTGGCATGTGAAACCCGCAAGTGGAGCATTCGTAAGTGTGGGATGCTCTACCAGGTTCATTCCTAGATAATGCACTCAAAGGGCACTAAGCATAGAGTGTGAAAACTGAGTTTCCTTGAGAGCTGCTTGGAAGCCTGATGGTGTGTGAAGTTAGTGAGCCAAATGGAGTTGTTCTCCCACAAGAACCACTCGGCTGATCCTTCTTCAATATGCCCTTCACCAACATGCAGTGTTTCCTTGATTGAATTAGCTCTCACACCAATATTTGCGTCTAGAGCCTTTGCATTGAGGGCTATCTGAAAACGGCTGTGGCGCTGAAGTTGCCTGTGAATGTGGAGTTGGTGGCATGTGAAACCCGCATGTGGAGCATTCGTTTGTGTGGGATGCTGACCAAGCTTCATTTCAGTCCTAGGCAGACAAAGAGCACTAAGCATAGAGTGTGAAAACTGAGTTTCCTTGAGAGCTGCTTGGAAGCCTGATGGTGTGTGAAGTAAGTGAGCCAAATGGAGTTGTTCTCCCACAAGAACCACTCGGCTGATCCTTCTTCAATATGCCCTTCACCAACATGCAGTGTTTCCTTGATTGAATTAGCTCTCACACCAATATTTGCGTCTAGAGCCTTTGCATTGAGGGCTATCTCAAAACGGCTGTGGCGCTGAAGTTGCCTGTGAATGTGGAGTTGGTGGCATGTGAAACCTGCATGTGGAGCATTCGTTTGTGTGGGATGCTTTACCAGGTTCATTCCTAGATAATGCACTCAAAGGGCACTAAGCATAGAGTGTGAAAACTGAGTTTCCTTGAGAGCTGCTTGGAAGCCTGATGGTGTGTGAAGTTAGTGAGCCAAATGGAGTTGTTCTCCCACAAGAACCACTCGGCTGGTCCTTCTTCAATATGCCCTTCTCCAACATGCAGTGTTTCCTTGATTGAATTAGCTCTCACACCAATATTTGCGTCTAGAGCCTTTGCATTGAGGGCTATCTGGAAACGGCTGTGGCGCTGAAGTTGCCTGTGAATGTGGAGTTGGTGGCATGTGAAACCTGCATGTGGAGCATTTGTTTGTGTGGGATGCTCTACCAGGTTCATTCCTAGATAATGCACTCAAAGGGCACTAAGCATAGAGTGTGAAAACTGAGTTTCCTTGAGAGCTGCTTGGAAGCCTGATGGTGTGTGAAGTTAGTGAGCCAAATGGAGTTGTTCTCCCACAAGAACCACTCGGCTGATCCTTCTTCAATATGCCCTTCACCAACATGCAGTGTTTCCTTGATTGAATTAGCTCTCACACCAATATTTGCGTCTAGAGCCTTTGCATTGAGGGCTATCTGAAAACGGCTGTGGCGCTGAAGTTGCCTGTGAATGTGGAGTTGGTGGCATGTGAAACCCGCATGTGGAGCATTCGTTTATGTGGGATGCTCTTCAAGCTTCATTCAGTCTAGGCACTCAAAGGGCACTAAGCATAGAGTGTGAAAACTGAGTTTCCTTGAGAGCTGCTTGGAAGCCTGATGGTGTGTGAAGTTAGTGAGCCAAATGGAGTTGTTCTCCCACAAGAACCACTCGGCTGATCCTTCTTCAATAAGCCCTTCACCAACATGCAGTGTTTCCTTGATTGAATTAGCTCTAACACCAATATTTGCGTCTAGAGCCTTTGCATTGAGGGCTATCTGGAAACGGCTGTGGCGCTGAAGTTGCCTGTGAATGTGGAGTTGGTGGCATGTGAAACCCGCAAGTGGAGCATTCGTAATGTGTGGGATGCTCTACCAGGTTCATTCCTAGATAATGCACTCAAAGGGCACTAAGCATAGAGTGTGAAAACTGAGTTTCCTTGAGAGCTGCTTGGAAGCCTGATGGTGTGTGAAGTTAGTGAGCCAAATGGAGTTGTTCTCCCACAAGAACCACTCGGCTGATCCTTCTTCAATATGCCCTTCACCAACATGCAGTGTTTCCTTGATTGAATTAGCTCTCACACCAATATTTGCGTCTAGAGCCTTTGCATTGAGGGCTATCTGAAAACGGCTGTGGCGCTGAAGTTGCCTGTGAATGTGGAGTTGGTGGCATGTGAAACCCGCATGTGGAGCATTCGTTTGTGTGGGATGCTGACCAAGCTTCATTTCAGTCCTAGGCAGACAAAGAGCACTAAGCATAGAGTGTGAAAACTGAGTTTCCTTGAGAGCTGCTTGGAAGCCTGATGGTGTGTGAAGTAAGTGAGCCAAATGGAGTTGTTCTCCCACAAGAACCACTCGGCTGATCCTTCTTCAATATGCCCTTCACCAACATGCAGTGTTTCCTTGATTGAATTAGCTCTCACACCAATATTTGCGTCTAGAGCCTTTGCATTGAGGGCTATCTCAAAACGGCTGTGGCGCTGAAGTTGCCTGTGAATGTGGAGTTGGTGGCATGTGAAACCTGCATGTGGAGCATTCGTTTGTGTGGGATGCTTTACCAGGTTCATTCCTAGATAATGCACTCAAAGGGCACTAAGCATAGAGTGTGAAAACTGAGTTTCCTTGAGAGCTGCTTGGAAGCCTGATGGTGTGTGAAGTTAGTGAGCCAAATGGAGTTGTTCTCCCACAAGAACCACTAGGCTGGTCCTTCTTCAATATGCCCTTCACCAACATGCAGTGTTTCCTTGATTGAATTAGCTCTCACACCAATATTTGCGTCTAGAGCCTTTGCATTGAGGGCTATCTGAAAACGGCTGTGGCGCTGAAGTTGCCTGTGAATGTGGAGTTGGTGGCATGTGAAACCCGCATGTGAAGCATTCGTTTATGTGGGATGCTCTCCAAGCTTCATTTCAGTCCTAGGCACTCAAAGGGCACTAAGCATAGAGTGTGAAAACTGAGTTTCCTTGAGAGCTGCTTGGAAGCCTGATGGTGTGTGAAGTTAGTGAGCCAAATGGAGTTGTTCTCCCACAAGAACCACTCGGCTGATCCTTCTTCAATATGCCCTTCACCAACATGCAGTGTTTCCTTGATTGAATTAGCTCTCACACCAATATTTGCGTCTAGATCCTTTGCATTGAGGGCTATCGGAAAACGGCTGTGGCGCTGAAGTTGCCTGTGAATGTGGAGTTGGTGGCATCTGAAACCCGCATGTGAAGCATTCGTTTATGTGGGATGCTCTCCAAGCTTCATTTCAGTCCTAGGCACTCAAAGGGCACTAAGCATAGAGTGTGAAAACTGAGTTTCCTTGAGAGCTGCTTGGAAGCCTGATGGTGTGTGAAGTTAGTGAGCCAAATGGAGTTGTTCTCCCACAAGAACCACTCGGCTGATCCTTCTTCAATATGCCCTTCACCAACATGCAGTGTTTCCTTGATTGAATTAGCTCTCACACCAATATTTGCGTCTAGAGCCTTTGCATTGAGGGCTATCTGAAAACGGCTGTGGCGCTGAAGTTGCCTGTGAATGTGGAGTTGGTGGCATGTGAAACCCGCATGTGGAGCATTCGTTTGTGTGGGATGCTCTACCAGGTTCATTCCTAGATAATGCACTCAAAGGGCACTAAGCATAGAGTGTGAAAACTGAGTTTCCTTGAGAGCTGCTTGGAAGCCTGATGGTGTGTGAAGTTAGTGAGCCAAATGGAGTTGTTCTCCCACAAGAACCACTCGGCTGATCCTTCTTCAATATGCCCTTCACCAACATGCAGTGTTTCCTTGATTGAATTAGCTCTCACACCAATATTTGCGTCTAGAGCCTTTGCATTGAGGGCTATCTGAAAACGGCTGTGGCGCTGAAGTTGCCTGTGAATGTGGAGTTGGTGGCATGTGAAACCCGCATGTGGAGCATTCGTTTATGTGGGATGCTCTTCAAGCTTCATTTCAGTCCTAGGCACTCAAAGGGCACTAAGCATAGAGTGTGAAAACTGAGTTTTTTTGAGAGCTGCTTGGAAGCCTGATGGTGTGTGAAGTTAGTGAGCCAAATGGAGTTGTTCTCCCACAAGAACCACTCGGCTGATCCTTCTTCAATAAGCCCTTCACCAACATGCAGTGTTTCCTTGATTGAATTAGCTCTAACACCAATATTTGCGTCTAGAGCCTTTGCATTGAGGGCTATCTGGAAACGGCTGTGGCGCTGAAGTTGCCTGTGAATGTGGAGTTGGTGGCATGTGAAACCCGCAAGTGGAGCATTCGTAAGTGTGGGATGCTCTACCAGGTTCATTCCTAGATAATGCACTCAAAGGGCACTAAGCATAGAGTGTGAAAACTGAGTTTCCTTGAGAGCTGCTTGGAAGCCTGATGGTGTGTGAAGTTAGTGAGCCAAATGGAGTTGTTCTCCCACAAGAACCACTCGGCTGATCCTTCTTCAATATGCCCTTCACCAACATGCAGTGTTTCCTTGATTGAATTAGCTCTCACACCAATATTTGCGTCTAGAGCCTTTGCATTGAGGGCTATCTGAAAACGGCTGTGGCGCTGAAGTTGCCTGTGAATGTGGAGTTGGTGGCATGTGAAACCCGCATGTGGAGCATTCGTTTGTGTGGGATGCTGACCAAGCTTCATTTCAGTCCTAGGCAGACAAAGAGCACTAAGCATAGAGTGTGAAAACTGAGTTTCCTTGAGAGCTGCTTGGAAGCCTGATGGTGTGTGAAGTAAGTGAGCCAAATGGAGTTGTTCTCCCACAAGAACCACTCGGCTGATCCTTCTTCAATATGCCCTTCACCAACATGCAGTGTTTCCTTGATTGAATTAGCTCTCACACCAATATTTGCGTCTAGAGCCTTTGCATTGAGGGCTATCTCAAAACGGCTGTGGCGCTGAAGTTGCCTGTGAATGTGGAGTTGGTGGCATGTGAAACCTGCATGTGGAGCATTCGTTTGTGTGGGATGCTTTACCAGGTTCATTCCTAGCTAATGCACTCAAAGGGCACTAAGCATAGAGTGTGAAAACTGAGTTTCCTTGAGAGCTGCTTGGAAGCCTGATGGTGTGTGAAGTTAGTGAGCCAAATGGAGTTGTTCTCCCACAAGAACCACTAGGCTGGTCCTTCTTCAATATGCCCTTCTCCAACATGCAGTGTTTCCTTGATTGAATTAGCTCTCACACCAATATTTGCGTCTAGAGCCTTTGCATTGAGGGCTATCTGGAAACGGCTGTGGCGCTGAAGTTGCCTGTGAATGTGGAGTTGGTGGCATGTGAAACCTGCATGTGGAGCATTTGTTTGTGTGGGATGCTCTACCAGGTTCATTCCTAGATAATGCACTCAAAGGGCACTAAGCATAGAGTGTGAAAACTGAGTTTCCTTGAGAGCTGCTTGGAAGCCTGATGGTGTGTGAAGTTAGTGAGCCAAATGGAGTTGTTCTCCCACAAGAACCACTCGGCTGATCCTTCTTCAATATGCCCTTCACCAACATGCAGTGTTTCCTTGATTGAATTAGCTCTCACACCAATATTTGCGTCTAGAGCCTTTGCATTGAGGGCTATCTGAAAACGGCTGTGGCGCTGAAGTTGCCTGTGAATGTGGAGTTGGTGGCATGTGAAACCCGCATGTGGAGCATTCGTTTATGTGGGATGCTCTTCAAGCTTCATTTCAGTCCTAGGCACTCAAAGGGCACTAAGCATAGAGTGTGAAAACTGAGTTTCCTTGAGAGCTGCTTGGAAGCCTGATGGTGTGTGAAGTTAGTGAGCCAAATGGAGTTGTTCTCCCAAAAGAACCACTCGGCTGATCCTTCTTCAATAAGCCCTTCACCAACATGCAGTGTTTCCTTGATTGAATTAGCTCTAACACCAATATTTGCGTCTAGAGCCTTTGCATTGAGGGCTATCTGGAAACGGCTGTGGCGCTGAAGTTGCCTGTGAATGTGGAGTTGGTGGCATGTGAAACCCGCAAGTGGAGCATTCGTAAGTGTGGGATGCTCTACCAGGTTCATTCCTAGATAATGCACTCAAAGGGCACTAAGCATAGAGTGTGAAAACTGAGTTTCCTTGAGAGCTGCTTGGAAGCCTGATGGTGTGTGAAGTTAGTGAGCCAAATGGAGTTGTTCTCCCACAAGAACCACTCGGCTGATCCTTCTTCAATATGCCCTTCACCAACATGCAGTGTTTCCTTGATTGAATTAGCTCTCACACCAATATTTGCGTCTAGAGCCTTTGCATTGAGGGCTATCTGAAAACGGCTGTGGCGCTGAAGTTGCCTGTGAATGTGGAGTTGGTGGCATGTGAAACCCGCATGTGGAGCATTCGTTTGTGTGGGATGCTGACCAAGCTTCATTTCAGTCCTAGGCAGACAAAGAGCACTAAGCATAGAGTGTGAAAACTGAGTTTCCTTGAGAGCTGCTTGGAAGCCTGATGGTGTGTGAAGTAAGTGAGCCAAATGGAGTTGTTCTCCCACAAGAACCACTCGGCTGATCCTTCTTCAATATGCCCTTCACCAACATGCAGTGTTTCCTTGATTGAATTAGCTCTCACACCAATATTTGCGTCTAGAGCCTTTGCATTGAGGGCTATCTCAAAACGGCTGTGGCGCTGAAGTTGCCTGTGAATGTGGAGTTGGTGGCATGTGAAACCTGCATGTGGAGCATTCGTTTGTGTGGGATGCTTTACCAGGTTCATTCCTAGATAATGCACTCAAAGGGCACTAAGCATAGAGTGTGAAAACTGAGTTTCCTTGAGAGCTGCTTGGAAGCCTGATGGTGTGTGAAGTTAGTGAGCCAAATGGAGTTGTTCTCCCACAAGAACCACTAGGCTGGTCCTTCTTCAATATGCCCTTCTCCAACATGCAGTGTTTCCTTGATTGAATTAGCTCTCACACCAATATTTGCGTCTAGAGCCTTTGCATTGAGGGCTATCTGGAAACGGCTGTGGCGCTGAAGTTGCCTGTGAATGTGGAGTTGGTGGCATGTGAAACCTGCATGTGGAGCATTTGTTTGTGTGGGATGCTCTACCAGGTTCATTCCTAGATAATGCACTCAAAGGGCACTAAGCATAGAGTGTGAAAACTGAGTTTCCTTGAGAGCTGCTTGGAAGCCTGATGGTGTGTGAAGTTAGTGAGCCAAATGGAGTTGTTCTCCCACAAGAACCACTCGGCTGATCCTTCTTCAATATGCCCTTCACCAACATGCAGTGTTTCCTTGATTGAATTAGCTCTCACACCAATATTTGCGTCTAGAGCCTTTGCATTGAGGGCTATCTGAAAACGGCTGTGGCGCTGAAGTTGCCTGTGAATGTGGAGTTGGTGGCATGTGAAACCCGCATGTGGAGCATTCGTTTATGTGGGATGCTCTTCAAGCTTCATTTCAGTCCTAGGCACTCAAAGGGCACTAAGCATAGAGTGTGAAAACTGAGTTTCCTTGAGAGCTGCTTGGAAGCCTGATGGTGTGTGAAGTTAGTGAGCCAAATGGAGTTGTTCTCCCACAAGAACCACTCGGCTGATCCTTCTTCAATAAGCCCTTCACCAACATGCAGTGTTTCCTTGATTGAATTAGCTCTAACACCAATATTTGCGTCTAGAGCCTTTGCATTGAGGGCTATCTGGAAACGGCTGTGGCGCTGAAGTTGCCTGTGAATGTGGAGTTGGTGGCATGTGAAACCCGCAAGTGGAGCATTCGTAAGTGTGGGATGCTCTACCAGGTTCATTCCTAGATAATGCACTCAAAGGGCACTAAGCATAGAGTGTGAAAACTGAGTTTCCTTGAGAGCTGCTTGGAAGCCTGATGGTGTGTGAAGTTAGTGAGCCAAATGGAGTTGTTCTCCCACAAGAACCACTCGGCTGATCCTTCTTCAATATGCCCTTCACCAACATGCAGTGTTTCCTTGATTGAATTAGCTCTCACACCAATATTTGCGTCTAGAGCCTTTGCATTGAGGGCTATCTGAAAACGGCTGTGGCGCTGAAGTTGCCTGTGAATGTGGAGTTGGTGGTATGTGAAACCCGCATGTGGAGCATTCGTTTGTGTGGGATGCTGACCAAGCTTCATTTCAGTCCTAGGCAGACAAAGAGCACTAAGCATAGAGTGTGAAAACTGAGTTTCCTTGAGAGCTGCTTGGAAGCCTGATGGTGTGTGAAGTAAGTGAGCCAAATGGAGTTGTTCTCCCACAAGAACCACTCGGCTGATCCTTCTTCAATATGCCCTTCACCAACATGCAGTGTTTCCTTGATTGAATTAGCTCTCACACCAATATTTGCGTCTAGAGCCTTTGCATTGAGGGCTATCTCAAAACGGCTGTGGCGCTGAAGTTGCCTGTGAATGTGGAGTTGGTGGCATGTGAAACCTGCATGTGGAGCATTCGTTTGTGTGGGATGCTTTACCAGGTTCATTCCTAGATAATGCACTCAAAGGGCACTAAGCATAGAGTGTGAAAACTGAGTTTCCTTGAGAGCTGCTTGGAAGCCTGATGGTGTGTGAAGTTAGTGAGCCAAATGGAGTTGTTCTCCCACAAGAACCACTAGGCTGGTCCTTCTTCAATATGCCCTTCACCAACATGCAGTGTTTCCTTGATTGAATTAGCTCTCACACCAATATTTGCGTCTAGAGCCTTTTCATTGAGGGCTATCTGAAAATGGCTGTGGCGCTGAAGTTGCCTGTGAATGTGGAGTTGGTGGCATGTGAAACCCGCATGTGAAGCATTCGTTTATGTGGGATGCTCTCCAAGCTTCATTTCAGTCCTAGGCACTCAAAGGGCACTAAGCATAGAGTGTGAAAACTGAGTTTCCTTGAGAGCTGCTTGGAAGCCTGATGGTGTGTGAAGTTAGTGAGCCAAATGGAGTTGTTCTCCCACAAGAACCACTCGGCTGATCCTTCTTCAATATGCCCTTCACCAACATGCAGTGTTTCCTTGATTGAATTAGCTCTCACACCAATATTTGCGTCTAGATCCTTTGCATTGAGGGCTATCGGAAAACGGCTGTGGCGCTGAAGTTGCCTGTGAATGTGGAGTTGGTGGCATGTGAAACCCGCATGTGAAGCATTCGTTTATGTGGGATGCTCTCCAAGCTTCATTTCAGTCCTAGGCACTCAAAGGGCACTAAGCATAGAGTGTGAAAACTGAGTTTCCTTGAGAGCTGCTTGGAAGCCTGATGGTGTGTGAAGTTAGTGAGCCAAATGGAGTTGTTCTCCCACAAGAACCACTCGGCTGATCCTTCTTCAATATGCCCTTCACCAACATGCAGTGTTTCCTTGATTGAATTAGCTCTCACACCAATATTTGCGTCTAGAGCCTTTGCATTGAGGGCTATCTGAAAACGGCTGTGGCGCTGAAGTTGCCTGTGAATGTGGAGTTGGTGGCATGTGAAACCCGCATGTGGAGCATTCGTTTGTGTGGGATGCTCTACCAGGTTCATTCCTAGATAATGCACTCAAAGGGCACTAAGCATAGAGTGTGAAAACTGAGTTTCCTTGAGAGCTGCTTGGAAGCCTGATGGTGTGTGAAGTTAGTGAGCCAAATGGAGTTGTTCTCCCACAAGAACCACTCGGCTGATCCTTCTTCAATATGCCCTTCACCAACATGCAGTGTTTCCTTGATTGAATTAGCTCTCACACCAATATTTGCGTCTAGAGCCTTTGCATTGAGGGCTATCTGAAAACGGCTGTGGCGCTGAAGTTGCCTGTGAATGTGGAGTTGGTGGCATGTGAAACCCGCATGTGGAGCATTCGTTTGTGTGGGATGCTGACCAAGCTTCATTTCAGTCCTAGGCAGACAAAGAGCACTAAGCATAGAGTGTGAAAACTGAGTTTCCTTGAGAGCTGCTTGGAAGCCTGATGGTGTGTGAAGTAAGTGAGCCAAATGGAGTTGTTCTCCCACAAGAACCACTCGGCTGATCCTTCTTCAATATGCCCTTCACCAACATGCAGTGTTTCCTTGATTGAATTAGCTCTCACACCAATATTTGCGTCTAGAGCCTTTGCATTGAGGGCTATCTCAAAACGGCTGTGGCGCTGAAGTTGCCTGTGAATGTGGAGTTGGTGGCATGTGAAACCTGCATGTGGAGCATTCGTTTGTGTGGGATGCTTTACCAGGTTCATTCCTAGATAATGCACTCAAAGGGCACTAAGCATAGAGTGTGAAAACTGAGTTTCCTTGAGAGCTGCTTGGAAGCCTGATGGTGTGTGAAGTTAGTGAGCCAAATGGAGTTGTTCTCCCACAAGAACCACTAGGCTGGTCCTTCTTCAATATGCCCTTCTCCAACATGCAGTGTTTCCTTGATTGAATTAGCTCTCACACCAATATTTGCGTCTAGAGCCTTTGCATTGAGGGCTATCTGGAAACGGCTGTGGCGCTGAAGTTGCCTGTGAATGTGGAGTTGGTGGCATGTGAAACCTGCATGTGGAGCATTTGTTTGTGTGGGATGCTCTACCAGGTTCATTCCTAGATAATGCACTCAAAGGGCACTAAGCATAGAGTGTGAAAACTGAGTTTCCTTGAGAGCTGCTTGGAAGCCTGATGGTGTGTGAAGTTAGTGAGCCAAATGGAGTTGTTCTCCCACAAGAACCACTCGGCTGATCCTTCTTCAATATGCCCTTCACCAACATGCAGTGTTTCCTTGATTGAATTAGCTCTCACACCAATATTTGCGTCTAGAGCCTTTGCATTGAGGGCTATCTGAAAACGGCTGTGGCGCTGAAGTTGCCTGTGAATGTGGAGTTGGTGGCATGTGAAACCCGCATGTGGAGCATTCGTTTATGTGGGATGCTCTTCAAGCTTCATTTCAGTCCTAGGCACTCAAAGGGCACTAAGCATAGAGTGTGAAAACTGAGTTTCCTTGAGAGCTGCTTGGAAGCCTGATGGTGTGTGAAGTTAGTGAGCCAAATGGAGTTGTTCTCCCACAAGAACCACTCGGCTGATCCTTCTTCAATAAGCCCTTCACCAACATGCAGTGTTTCCTTGATTGAATTAGCTCTAACACCAATATTTGCGTCTAGAGCCTTTGCATTGAGGGCTATCTGGAAACGGCTGTGGCGCTGAAGTTGCCTGTGAATGTGGAGTTGGTGGCATGTGAAACCCGCAAGTGGAGCATTCGTAAGTGTGGGATGCTCTACCAGGTTCATTCCTAGATAATGCACTCAAAGGGCACTAAGCATAGAGTGTGAAAACTGAGTTTCCTTGAGAGCTGCTTGGAAGCCTGATGGTGTGTGAAGTTAGTGAGCCAAATGGAGTTGTTCTCCCACAAGAACCACTCGGCTGATCCTTCTTCAATATGCCCTTCACCAACATGCAGTGTTTCCTTGATTGAATTAGCTCTCACACCAATATTTGCGTCTAGAGCCTTTGCATTGAGGGCTATCTGAAAACGGCTGTGGCGCTGAAGTTGCCTGTGAATGTGGAGTTGGTGGTATGTGAAACCCGCATGTGGAGCATTCGTTTGTGTGGGATGCTGACCAAGCTTCATTTCAGTCCTAGGCAGACAAAGAGCACTAAGCATAGAGTGTGAAAACTGAGTTTCCTTGAGAGCTGCTTGGAAGCCTGATGGTGTGTGAAGTAAGTGAGCCAAATGGAGTTGTTCTCCCACAAGAACCACTCGGCTGATCCTTCTTCAATATGCCCTTCACCAACATGCAGTGTTTCCTTGATTGAATTAGCTCTCACACCAATATTTGCGTCTAGAGCCTTTGCATTGAGGGCTATCTCAAAACGGCTGTGGCGCTGAAGTTGCCTGTGAATGTGGAGTTGGTGGCATGTGAAACCTGCATGTGGAGCATTCGTTTGTGTGGGATGCTTTACCAGGTTCATTCCTAGATAATGCACTCAAAGGGCACTAAGCATAGAGTGTGAAAACTGAGTTTCCTTGAGAGCTGCTTGGAAGCCTGATGGTGTGTGAAGTTAGTGAGCCAAATGGAGTTGTTCTCCCACAAGAACCACTAGGCTGGTCCTTCTTCAATATGCCCTTCACCAACATGCAGTGTTTCCTTGATTGAATTAGCTCTCACACCAATATTTGCGTCTAGAGCCTTTGCATTGAGGGCTATCTGAAAACGGCTGTGGCGCTGAAGTTGCCTGTGAATGTGGAGTTGGTGGCATGTGAAACCCGCATGTGAAGCATTCGTTTATGTGGGATGCTCTCCAAGCTTCATTTCAGTCCTAGGCACTCAAAGGGCACTAAGCATAGAGTGTGAAAACTGAGTTTCCTTGAGAGCTGCTTGGAAGCCTGATGGTGTGTGAAGTTAGTGAGCCAAATGGAGTTGTTCTCCCACAAGAACCACTCGGCTGATCCTTCTTCAATATGCCCTTCACCAACATGCAGTGTTTCCTTGATTGAATTAGCTCTCACACCAATATTTGCGTCTAGATCCTTTGCATTGAGGGCTATCGGAAAACGGCTGTGGCGCTGAAGTTGCCTGTGAATGTGGAGTTGGTGGCATCTGAAACCCGCATGTGAAGCATTCGTTTATGTGGGATGCTCTCCAAGCTTCATTTCAGTCCTAGGCACTCAAAGGGCACTAAGCATAGAGTGTGAAAACTGAGTTTCCTTGAGAGCTGCTTGGAAGCCTGATGGTGTGTGAAGTTAGTGAGCCAAATGGAGTTGTTCTCCCACAAGAACCACTCGGCTGATCCTTCTTCAATATGCCCTTCACCAACATGCAGTGTTTCCTTGATTGAATTAGCTCTCACACCAATATTTGCATCTAGAGCCTTTGCATTGAGGGCTATCTGAAAACGGCTGTGGCGCTGAAGTTGCCTGTGAATGTGGAGTTGGTGGCATGTGAAACCTGCATGTGGAGCATTCGTTTGTGTGGGATGCTCTACCAGGTTCATTCCTAGATAATGCACTCAAAGGGCACTAAGCATAGAGTGTGAAAACTGAGTTTCCTTGAGAGCTGCTTGGAAGCCTGATGGTGTGTGAAGTTAGTGAGCCAAATGGAGTTGTTCTCCCACAAGAACCACTCGGCTGATCCTTCTTCAATATGCCCTTCACCAACATGCAGTGTTTCCTTGATTGAATTAGCTCTCACACCAATATTTGCGTCTAGAGCGTTTGCATTGAGGGCTATCTGAAAACGGCTGTGGCGCTGAAGTTGCCTGTGAATGTGGAGTTGGTGGCATGTGAAACCCGCATGTGGAGCATTCGTTTATGTGGGATGCTCTTCAAGCTTCATTTCAGTCCTAGGCACTCAAAGGGCACTAAGCATAGAGTGTGAAAACTGAGTTTCCTTGAGAGCTGCTTGGAAGCCTGATGGTGTGTGAAGTTAGTGAGCCAAATGGAGTTGTTCTCCCACAAGAACCACTCGGCTGATCCTTCTTCAATAAGCCCTTCACCAACATGCAGTGTTTCCTTGATTGAATTAGCTCTAACACCAATATTTGCGTCTAGAGCCTTTGCATTGAGGGCTATCTGGAAACGGCTGTGGCGCTGAAGTTGCCTGTGAATGTGGAGTTGGTGGCATGTGAAACCCGCAAGTGGAGCATTCGTAAGTGTGGGATGCTCTACCAGGTTCATTCCTAGATAATGCACTCAAAGGGCACTAAGCATAGAGTGTGAAAACTGAGTTTCCTTGAGAGCTGCTTGGAAGCCTGATGGTGTGTGAAGTTAGTGAGCCAAATGGAGTTGTTCTCCCACAAGAACCACTCGGCTGATCCTTCTTCAATATGTCCTTCACCAACATGCAGTGTTTCCTTGATTGAATTAGCTCTCACACCAATATTTGCGTCTAGAGCCTTTGCATTGAGGGCTATCTGAAAACGGCTGTGGCGCTGAAGTTGCCTGTGAATGTGGAGTTGGTGGCATGTGAAACCCGCATGTGGAGCATTCGTTTGTGTGGGATGCTGACCAAGCTTCATTTCAGTCCTAGGCAGACAAAGAGCACTAAGCATAGAGTGTGAAAACTGAGTTTCCTTGAGAGCTGCTTGGAAGCCTGATGGTGTGTGAAGTAAGTGAGCCAAATGGAGTTGTTCTCCCACAAGAACCACTCGGCTGATCCTTCTTCAATATGCCCTTCACCAACATGCAGTGTTTCCTTGATTGAATTAGCTCTCACACCAATATTTGCGTCTAGAGCCTTTGCATTGAGGGCTATCTCAAAACGGCTGTGGCGCTGAAGTTGCCTGTGAATGTGGAGTTGGTGGCATGTGAAACCTGCATGTGGAGCATTCGTTTGTGTGGGATGCTTTACCAGGTTCATTCCTAGATAATGCACTCAAAGGGCACTAAGCATAGAGTGTGAAAACTGAGTTTCCTTGAGAGCTGCTTGGAAGCCTGATGGTGTGTGAAGTTAGTGAGCCAAATGGAGTTGTTCTCCCACAAGAACCACTCGGCTGATCCTTCTTCAATATGCCCTTCACCAACATGCAGTGTTTCCTTGATTGAATTAACTCTCACACCAATATTTGCGTCTAGAGCCTTTGCATTGAGGGCTATCTGAAAACGGCTGTGGCGCTGAAGTTGCCTGTGAATGTGGAGTTGGTGGCATGTGAAACCTGCATGTGGAGCATTCGTTTGTGTGGGATGCTCTACCAGATTCATTCCTAGATAATGCACTCAAAGGGCACTAAACATAGAGTGTGAAAACTGAGTTTCCTTGAGAGCTGCTTGGAAGCCTGATGGTGTGTGAAGTTAGTGAGCCAAATGGAGTTGTTCTCCCACAAGAACCACTCGGCTGATCCTTCTTCAATATGCCCTTCACCAACATGCAGTGTTTCCTTGATTGAATTAGCTCTCACACCAATATTTGCATCTAGAGCCTTTGCATTGAGGGCTATCTGAAAACGGCTGTGGCGCTGACGTTGCCTGTGAATGTGGAGTTGGTGGCATGTGAAACCCGCATGTGGAGCATTCGTTTGTGTGGGATGCTCTCCAAGCTTCATTTCAGTCCTAGGCACTCAAAGGGCACTAAGCATAGAGTGTGAAAACTGAGTTTCCTTGAGAGCTGCTTGGAAGCCTGTTGGTGTGTGAAGTTAGTGAGCCAAATGGAGTTGTTCTCCCACAAGAACCACTCGGCTGATCCTTCTTCAATATGCCCTTCACCAACATGCAGTGTTTCCTTGATTGAATTAACTCTCACACCAATATTTGCGTCTAGAGCCTTTGCATTGAGGGCTATCTGAAAACGGCTGTGGCGCTGAAGTTGCCTGTGAATGTGGAGTTGGTGGCATGTGAAACCCGCAAGTGGAGCATTCGTAAGTGTGGGATGCTCTACCATGTTCATTCCTAGATAATGCACTCGAAGGGCACTAAGCATAGAGTGTGAAAACTGAGTTTCCTTGAGAGCTGCTTGGAAGCCTGATGGTGTGTGAAGTTAGTGAGCCAAATGGAGTTGTTCTCCCACAAGAACCACTCGGCTGATCCTTCTTCAATATGCGCTTCACCAACATGCAGTGTTTCCTTGATTGAATTAGCTCTCACACCAATATTTGCGTCTAGAGCCTTTGCATTGAGGGCTATCTGAAAACGGCTGTGGCGCTGAAGTTGCCTGTCAATGTGGAGTTGGTGGCATGTGAAACCCGCATGTGGAGCATTCGTTTGTGTGGGATGCTGACCAAGCTTCATTTCAGTCCTAGGCAGACAAAGAGCACTAAGCATAGAGTGTGAAAACTGAGTTTCCTTGAGAGCTGCTTGGAAGCCTGATGGTGTGTGAAGTAAGTGAGCCAAATGGAGTTGTTCTCCCACAAGAACCACTCGGCTGATCCTTCTTCAATATGTCCTTCACCAACATGCAGTGTTTCCTTGATTGAATTAGCCCTCACACCAATATTTGCGTCTAGAGCCTTTGCATTGAGGGCTATCTCAAAACGGCTGTGGCGCTGAAGTTGCCTGTGAATGTGGAGTTGGTGGCATGTGAAACCTGCATGTGGAGCATTCGTTTGTGTGGGATGCTTTACCAGGTTCATTCCTAGATAATGCACTCAAAGGGCACTAAGCATAGAGTGTGAAAACTGAGTTTCCTTGAGAGCTGCTTGGAAGCCTGATGGTGTGTGAAGTTAGTGAGCCAAATGGAGTTGTTCTCCCACAAGAACCACTCGGCTGATCCTTCTTCAATATGCCCTTCACCAACATGCAGTGTTTCCTTGATTGAATTAACTCTCACACCAATATTTGCGTCTAGAGCCTTTGCATTGAGGGCTATCTGAAAACGGCTGTGGCGCTGAAGTTGCCTGTGAATGTGGAGTTGGTGGCATGTGAAACCTGCATGTGGAGCATTCGTTTGTGTGGGATGCTCTACCAGATTCATTCCTAGATAATGCACTCAAAGGGCACTAAACATAGAGTGTGAAAACTGAGTTTCCTTGAGAGCTGCTTGGAAGCCTGATGGTGTGTGAAGTTAGTGAGCCAAATGGAGTTGTTCTCCCACAAGAACCACTCGGCTGATCCTTCTTCAATATGCCCTTCACCAACATGCAGTGTTTCCTTGATTGAATTAGCTCTCACACCAATATTTGCATCTAGAGCCTTTGCATTGAGGGCTATCTGAAAACGGCTGTGGCGCTGAAGTTGCCTGTGAATGTGGAGTTGGTGGCATGTGAAACCCGCATGTGGAGCATTCGTTTGTGTGGGATGCTCTCCAAGCTTCATTTCAGTCCTAGGCACTCAAAGGGCACTAAGCATAGAGTGTGAAAACTGAGTTTCCTTGAGAGCTGCTTGGAAGCCTGTTGGTGTGTGAAGTTAGTGAGCCAAATGGAGTTGTTCTCCCACAAGAACCACTCGGCTGATCCTTCTTCAATATGCCCTTCACCAACATGCAGTGTTTCCTTGATTGAATTAACTCTCACACCAATATTTGCGTCTAGAGCCTTTGCATTGAGGGCTATCTGAAAACGGCTGTGGTGCTGAAGTTGCCTGTGAATGTGGAGTTGGTGGCATGTGAAACCCGCAAGTGGAGCATTCGTAAGTGTGGGATGCTCTACCATGTTCATTCCTAGATAATGCACTCGAAGGGCACTAAGCATAGAGTGTGAAAACTGAGTTTCCTTGAGAGCTGCTTGGAAGCCTGATGGTGTGTGAAGTTAGTGAGCCAAATGGAGTTGTTCTCCCACAAGAACCACTCGGCTGATCCTTCTTCAATATGCCCTTCACCAACATGCAGTGTTTCCTTGATTGAATTAGCTCTCACACCAATATTTGCGTCTAGAGCCTTTGCATTGAGGGCTATCTGAAAACGGCTGTGGCGCTGAAGTTGCCTGTGAATGTGGAGTTGGTGGCATGTGAAACCCGCATGTGGAGCATTCGTTTGTGTGGAATGCTTTACCAGGTTCATTCCTAGATAATGCACTCAAAGGGCACTAAGCATAGAGTGTGAAAACTGAGTTTCCTTGAGAGCTGCTTGGAAGCCTGATGGTGTGTGAAGTTAGTGAGCCAAATGGAGTTGTTCTCCCACAAGAACCACTCGGCTGATCCTTCTTCAATATGCCCTTCACCAACATGCAGTGTTTCCTTGATTGAATTAGCTCTCACACCAATATTTGCGTCTAGAGCCTTTGCATTGAGGGCTATCGGAAAACGGCTGTGGCGCTGAAGCTGCCTGTGAATGTGGAGTTGGTGGCATGTGAAACCTGCATGTGGAGCATTCGTTTGTGTGGGATGCTCTACCAGGTTCATTCCTAGATAATGCACTCAAAGGGCACTAAGCATAGAGTGTGAAAACTGAGTTTCCTTGAGAGCTGCTTGGAAGCCTGATGGTGTGTGAAGTTAGTGAGCCAAATGGAGTTGTTCTCCCACAAGAACCACTCGGCTGATCCTTCTTCAATATGCCCTTCACCAACATGCAGTGTTTCCTTGATTGAATTAGCTCTCACACCAATATTTGCGTCTAGAGCCTTTGCATTGAGGGCTATCTGAAAACGGCTGTGGCGCTGAAGTTGCCTGTGAATGTGGAGTTGGTGGCATGTGAAACCCGCATGTGGAGCATTCGTTTATGTGGGATGCTCTCCAAGCTTCATTTCAGTCCTAGGCACTCAAAGGGCACTAAGCATAGAGTGTGAAAACTGAATTTCCTTGAGAGCTGCTTGGAAGCCTGATGGTGTGTGAAGTTAGTGAGCCAAATGGAGTTGTTCTCCCACAAGAACCACTCGGCTGATCCTTCTTCAATATGCCCTTCACCAACATGCAGTGTTTCCTTGATTGAATTAGCTCACACACCAATATTTGCGTCTAGAGCCTTTGCATTGAGGGCTATCTGAAAACGGCTGTGGCGCTGAAGTTGCCTGTGAATGTGGAGTTGGTGGCATGTGAAACCCGCAAGTGGAGCATTCGTAAGTGTGGGATGCTCTACCATGTTCATTCCTAGATAATGCACTCAAAGGGCACTAAGCATAGAGTGTAAAAACTGAGTTTCCTTGAGAGCTGCTTGGAAGCCTGATGGTGTGTGAAGTTAGTGAGCCAAATGGAGTTGTTCTCCCACAAGAACCACTCGGCTGATCCTTCTTCAATATGCCCTTCACCAACATGCAGTGTTTCCTTGATTGAATTAGCTCTCACACCAATATTTGCGTCTAGAGCCTTTGCATTGAGGGCTCTCTGAAAACGGCTGTGGCGCTGAAGTTGCCTGTGAATGTGGAGTTGGTGGCATGTGAAACCCGCATGTGGAGCATTCGTTTGTGTGGGATGCTCTACCAGGTTCATTCCTAGGTAATGCACTCAAAGGGCACTAAACATAGAGTGTGAAAACTGAGTTTCCTTGAGAGCTGCTTGGAAGCCTGATGGTGTGTGAAGTTAGTGAGCCAAATGGAGTTGTTCTCCCACAAGAACCACTAGGCTGGTCCTTCTTCAATATGCCCTTCACCAACATGCAGTGTTTCCTTGATTGAATTAGCTCTCACACCAATATTTGCGTCTAGAGCCTTTGCATTGAGGGCTATCTGAAAACGGCTGTGGCGCTGAAGTTGCCTGTGAATGTGGAGTTGGTGGCATGTGAAACCCGCATGTGAAGCATTCGTTTATGTGCGATGCTCTCCAAGCTTCATTTCAGTCCTAGCCATACAAAGGGCACTAAGCATAGAGTGTGAAAACTGAGTTTCCTTGAGAGCTGCTTGGAAGCCTGTTGGTGTGTGAAGTTAGTGAGCCAAATGGAGTTGTTCTCCCACAAGAACCACTCGGCTGATCCTTCTTCAATATGCCCTTCACCAACATGCAGTGTTTCCTTGATTGAATTAGCTCTCACACCAATATTTGCGTCTAGAGCCTTTGCATTGAGTGCTATCTGAAAACGGCTGTGGTGCTGAAGTTGCCTGTGAATGTGGAGTTGGTGGCATGTGAAACCCGCAAGTGGAGCATTCGTAAGTGTGGGATGCTCTACCATGTTCATTCCTAGATAATGCACTCGAAGGGCACTAAGCATAGAGTGTGAAAACTGAGTTTCCTTGAGAGCTGCTTGGAAGCCTGATGGTGTGTGAAGTTAGTGAGACAAATGGAGTTGTTCTCCCACAAGAACCACTCGGCTGATCCTTCTTCAATATGCCCTTCACCAACATGCAGTGTTTCCTTGATTGAATTAGCTCTCACACCAATATTTGCGTCTAGAGCCTTTGCATTGAGGGCTATCTGAAAACGGCTGTGGCGCTGAAGTTGCCTGTGAATGTGGAGTTGGTGGCATGTGAAACCAGCATGTGGAGCATTTGTTTGTGTGGAATGCTCTACCAGGTTCATTCCTAGATAATGCACTCAAATGGCACTAAGCATAGAGTGTGAAAACTGAGTTTCCTTGAGAGCTGCTTGGAAGCCTGATGGTGTGTGAAGTTAGTGAGCCAAATGGAGTTGTTGTCCCACAAGAACCACTCGGCTGATCCTTCTTCAATATGCCCTTCACCAACATGCAGTGTTTCCTTGATTGAATTAGCTCTCACACCAATATTTGCGTCTAGAGCCTTTGCATTGAGGGCTATCTGAAAACGGCTGTGGCGCTGAAGTTGACTGTGAATGTGGAGTTGGTGGCATGTGAAACCTGCATGTGGAGCATTCGTTTGTGTGGGATGCTCTACCAGGTTCATTCCTAGATAATGCACTCAAAGGGCACTAAGCATAGAGTGTGAAAACTGAGTTTCCTTGAGAGCTGCTTGGAAGCCTGATGGTGTGTGAAGTTAGTGAGCCAAATGGAGTTGTTCTCCCACAAGAACCACTCGGCTGATCCTTCTTCAATATGCCCTTCACCAACATGCAGTGTTTCCTTGATTGAATTAGCTCTCACACCAATATTTGCGTCTAGAGCCTTTGCATTGAGGGCTATCTGAAAACGGCTGTGGCGCTGAAGTTGCCTGTGAATGTGGAGTTGGTGGCATGTGAAACCCGCATGTGGAGCATTCGTTTATGTGGGATGCTCTCCAAGCTTCATTTCAGTACTAGGCACTCAAAGGGCACTAAGCATAGAGTGTGAAAACTGAATTTCCTTGAGAGCTGCTTGGAAGCCTGTTGGTGTGTGAAGTTAGTGAGCCAAATGGAGTTGTTCTCCCACAAGAACCACTCGGCTGATCCTTCTTCAATATGCCCTTCACCAACATGCAGTGTTTCCTTGATTGAATTAGCTCTCACACCAATATTTGCGTCTAGAGCCTTTGCATTGAGGGCTATCTGAAAACGGCTGTGGCGCTGAAGTTGCCTGTGAATGTGGAGTTGGTGGCATGTGAAACCCGCATGTGGAGCATTCGTTTGTGTGGGATGCTCTACCAGGTTCATTCCTAGATAATGCACTCAAAGGGCACTAAGCATAGAGTGTGAAAACTGAGTTTCCTTGAGAGCTGCTTGGAAGCCTGATGGTGTGTGAAGTTAGTGAGCCAAATGGAGTTGTTCTCCCACAAGAACCACTCGGCTGATCCTTCTTCAATATGCCCTTCACCAACATGCAGTGTTTCCTTGATTGAATTAGCTCTCACACCAATATTTGCGTCTAGAGCCTTTGCATTGAGGGCTATCTGAAAACGGCTGTGGCGCTGAAGTTGCCTGTGAATGTGGAGTTGGTGGCATGTGAAACCCGCATGTGGAGCATTCGTTTGTGTGGGATGCTCTACCAGGTTCATTCCTAGATAATGCACTCAAAGGGCACTAAGCATAGAGTGTGAAAACTGAGTTTCCTTGAGAGCTGCTTGGAAGCCTGATGGTGTGTGAAGTTAGTGAGCCAAATGGAGTTGTTCTCCCACAAGAACCAATCGGCTGATCCTTCTTCAATATGCCCTTCACCAACATGCAGTGTTTCCTTGATTGAATGAGCTCTCACACCAATATTTGCGTCTAGAGCCTTTGCATTGAGGGCTATCTGAAAACGGCTGTGGCGCTGAAGTTGCCTGTGAATGTGGAGTTGGTGGCATGTGAAACCCGCATGTGGAGCATTCGTTTATGTGGGATGCTCTCCAAGCTTCATTTCAGTCCTAGGCACTCAAAGGGCACTAAGCATAGAGTGTGAAAACTGAGTTTCCTTGAGAGCTGCTTGGAAGCCTGTTGGTGTGTGAAGTTAGTGAGCCAAATGGAGTTGTTCTCCCACAAGAACCACTCGGCTGATCCTTCTTCAATATGCCCTTCACCAACATGCAGTGTTTCCTTGATTGAATTAGCTCTCACACCAATATTTGCGTCTAGAGCCTTTGCATTGAGGGCTATCTGGAAACGGCTGTGGCGCTGAAGTTGCCTGTGAATGTGGAGTTGGTGGCATGTGAAACCCGCAAGTGGAGCATTCGTTTGTGTGGGATGCTCTACCATGTTCATTCCTAGATAATGCACTCAAAGGGCGCTAAGCATAGAGTGTAAAAACTGAGTTTCCTTGAGAGCTGCTTGGAAGCCTGATGGTGTGTGAAGTTAGTGAGCCAAATGGAGTTGTTCTCCCACAAGAACCACTTGGCTGATCCTTCTTCAATATGCCCTTCACCAACATGCAGTGTTTCCTTGATTGAATTAGCTCTCACACCAATATTTGCGTCTAGAGCCTTTGCTTTGAGGGCTATCTGAAAACGGCTGTGGCGCTGAAGTTGCCTGTGAATGTGGAGTTGGTGGCATGTGAAACCCGCATGTGGAGCATTCGTTTGTGTGGGATGCTGACCAAGCTTCATTTCAGTCCTAGGCAGACAAAGAGCACTAAGCATAGAGTGTGAAAACTGAGTTTCCTTGAGAGCTGCTTGGAAGCCTGATGATGTGTGATGTAAGTGAGCCAAATGGAGTTGTTCTCCCACAAGAACCACTCGGCTGATCCTTCTTCAATATGCCCTTCACCAACATGCAGTGTTTCCTTGATTGAATTAGCTCTCACACCAATATTTGCGTCTAGAGCCTTTGCATTGAGGGCTATCTGAAAATGGCTGTGGCGCTGAAGTTGCCTGTGAATGTGGAGTTGGTGGCATGTGAAACCAGCATGTGGAGCATTCGTTTGTGTGGGATGCTCTACCAGGTTCATTCCTAGATAATGCACTCAAAGGACACTAAGCATAGAGTGTGAAAACTGAGTTTCCTTGAGAGCTGCTTGGAAGCCTGATGGTGTGTGAAGTTAGTGAGCCAAATGGAGTTGTTCTCCCACAAGAACCACTCGGCTGATCCTTCTTCAATATGCCCTTCTCCAACATGCAGTGTTTCCTTGATTGAATTAGCTCTCACACCAATATTTGTGTCTAGAGCCTTTGCATTGAGGGCTATCTGAAACGGCTGTGGCGCTGAAGTTGCCTGTGAATGTGGAGTTGGTTGCATGTGAAACCCGCATGTGGAGCATTCGTTTGTGTGGAATGCTCTACCAGGTTCATTCCTAGATAATGCACACAAAGAGCACTAAGCATAGAGTGTGAAAACTGAGTTTCCTTGAGAGCTGCTTGGAAGCCTGATGGTGTGTGAAGTAAGTGAGCCAAATGGAGTTGTTCTCCCCACAAGAACCACTCGGCTGATCCTTCTTCAATATGCCCTTCACCAACATGCAGTGTTTCCTTGATTGAATTAGCTCTCACACCAATATTTGCGTCTAGAGCCTTTGCATTGAGGGCTATCTGAAAACGGCTGTGGCGCTGAAGTTGCCTGTGAATGTGGAGTTGGTGGCATGTGAAACCCGCAAGTGGAGCATTCGTAAGTGTGGGATGCTCTACCAGGTTCATTCCTAGATAATGCACTCAAAGGGCACTAAGCATAGAGTGTGAAAACTGAGTTTCCTTGAGAGCTGCTTGGAAGCCTGATGGTGTGTGAAGTTAGTGAGCCAAATGGTGTTGTTCTCCCACAAGAACCACTCGGCTGATCCTTCTTCAATATGCCCTTCACCAACATGCAGTGTTTCCTTGATTGAATTAGCTCTCACACCAATATTTGCGTCTAGAGCCTTTGCATTGAGGGCTATCTGAAAACGGCTGTGGCGCTGAAGTTGCCTGTGAATGTGGAGTTGGTGGCATGTGAAACCCGCATGTGGAGCATTCGTTTGTGTGGGATGCTGACCAAGCTTCATTTCAGTCTTAGGCAGACAAAGAGCACTAAGCATAGAGTGTGAAAACTGAGTTTCCTTGAGAGCTGCTTGGAAGCCTGATGGTGTGTGAAGTAAGTGAGCCAAATGGAGTTGTTCTCCCACAAGAACCACTCGGCTGATCCTTCTTCAATATGCCCTTCACCAACATGCAGTGTTTCCTTGATTGAATTAGCTCTCACACCAATATTTGCGTCTAGAGCCTTTGCATTGAGGGCTATCTCAAACGGCTGTGGCGCTGAAGTTGCCTGTGAATGTGGAGTTGGTGGCATGTGAAACCTGCATGTGGAGCATTCGTTTGTGTGGGATGCTTTACCAGGTTCATTCCTAGATAATGCACTCAAAGGGCACTAAGCATAGAGTGTGAAAACTGAGTTTCCTTGAGAGCTGCTTGGAAGCCTGATGGTGTGTGAAGTTAGTGAGCCAAATGGAGTTGTTCTCCCACAAGAACCACTAGGCTGGTCCTTCTTCAATATGCCCTTCACCAACATGCAGTGTTTCCTTGATTGAATTAGCTCTCACACCAATATTTGCGTCTAGAGCCTTTGCATTGAGGGCTATCTGAAAACGGCTGTGGCGCTGAAGTTGCCTGTGAATGTGGAGTTGGTGGCATGTGAAACCCGCATGTGAAGCATTCGTTTATGTGGGATGCTCTCCAAGCTTCATTTCAGTCCTAGGCACTCAAAGGGCACTAAGCATAGAGTGTGAAAACTGAGTTTCCTTGAGAGCTGCTTGGAAGCCTGATGGTGTGTGAAGTTAGTGAGCCAAATGGAGTTGTTCTCCCACAAGAACCACTCGGCTGATCCTTCTTCAATATGCCCTTCACCAACATGCAGTGTTTCCTTGATTGAATTAGCTCTCACACCAATATTTGCGTCTAGATCCTTTGCATTGAGGGCTATCGGAAAACGGCTGTGGCGCTGAAGTTGCCTGTGAATGTGGAGTTGGTGGCATCTGAAACCCGCATGTGAAGCATTCGTTTATGTGGGATGCTCTCCAAGCTTCATTTCAGTCCTAGGCACTCAAAGGCCACTAAGCATAGAGTGTGAAAACTGAGTTTCCTTGAGAGCTGCTTGGAAGCCTGATGGTGTGTGAAGTTAGTGAGCCAAATGGAGTTGTTCTCCCACAAGAACCACTCGGCTGATCCTTCTTCAATATGCCCTTCACCAACATGCAGTGTTTCCTTGATTGAATTAGCTCTCACACCAATATTTGCGTCTAGAGCCTTTGCATTGAGGGCTATCTGAAAACGGCTGTGGCGCTGAAGTAGCCTGAGAATGTGGAGTTGGTGGCATGTGAAACCCGCATGTGGAGCATTCGTTTGTGTGGGATGCTCTACCAGGTTCATTCCTAGATAATGCACTCAAAGGGCACTAAGCATAGAGTGTGAAAACTGAGTTTCCTTGAGAACTGCTTGGAAGCCTGATGGTGTGTGAAGTTAGTGAGCCAAATGGAGTTGTTCTCCCACAAGAACCACTCGGCTGATCCTTCTTCAATATGCCCTTCACCAACATGCAGTGTTTCCTTGATTGAATTAACTCTCACACCAATATTTGCGTCTAGAGCCTTTGCATTGAGGGCTATCTGAAAACGGCTGTGGCGCTGAAGTTGCCTGTGAATGTGGAGTTGGTGGCATGTGAAACCTGCATGTGGAGCATTCGTTTGTGTGGGATGCTCTACCAGATTCATTCCTAGATAATGCACTCAAAGGGCACTAAGCATAGAGTGTGAAAACTGAGTTTCCTTGAGAGCTGCTTGGAAGCCTGATGGTGTGTGAAGTTAGTGAGCCAAATGGAGTTGTTCTCCCACAAGAACCACTCGGCTGATCCTTCTTCAATATGCCCTTCACCAACATGCAGTGTTTCCTTGATTGAATTAGCTCTCACACCAATATTTGCATCTAGAGCCTTTGCATTGAGGGCTATCTGAAAACGGCTGTGGCGCTGAAGTTGCCTGTGAATGTGGAGTTGGTGGCATGTGAAACCCGCATGTGGAGCATTCGTTTGTGTGGGATGCTCTCCAAGCTTCATTTCAGTCCTAGGCACTCAAAGGGCACTAAGCATAGAGTGTGAAAACTGAGTTTCCTTGAGAGCTGCTTGGAAGCCTGTTGGTGTGTGAAGTTAGTGAGCCAAATGGAGTTGTTCTCCCACAAGAACCACTCGGCTGATCCTTCTTCAATATGCCCTTCACCAACATGCAGTGTTTCCTTGATTGAATTAACTCTCACACCAATATTTGCGTCTAGAGCCTTTGCATTGAGGGCTATCTGAAAACGGCTGTGGTGCTGAAGTTGCCTGTGAATGTGGAGTTGGTGGCATGTGAAACCCGCAAGTGGAGCATTCGTAAGTGTGGGATGCTCTACCATGTTCATTCCTAGATAATGCACTCGAAGGGCACTAAGCATAGAGTGTGAAAACTGAGTTTCCTTGAGAGCTGCTTGGAAGCCTGATGGTGTGTGAAGTTAGTGAGCCAAATGGAGTTGTTCTCCCACAAGAACCACTCGGCTGATCCTTCTTCAATATGCCCTTCACCAACATGCAGTGTTTCCTTGATTGAATTAGCTCTCACACCAATATTTGCGTCTAGAGCCTTTGCATTGAGGGCTATCTGAAAACGGCTGTGGCGCTGAAGTTGCCTGTGAATGTGGAGTTGGTGGCATGTGAAACCCGCATGTGGAGCATTCGTTTATGTGGGATGCTCTCCAAGCTTCATTTCAGTCCTAGGCACTCAAAGGGCACTAAGCATAGAGTGTGAAAACTGAATTTCCTTGAGAGCTGCTTGGAAGCCTGATGGTGTGTGAAGTTAGTGAGCCAAATGGAGTTGTTCTCCCACAAGAACCACTCGGCTGATCCTTCTTCAATATGCCCTTCACCAACATGCAGTGTTTCCTTGATTGAATTAGCTCACACACCAATATTTGCGTCTAGAGCCTTTGCATTGAGGGCTATCTGAAAACGGCTGTGGCGCTGAAGTTGCCTGTGAATGTGGAGTTGGTGGCATCTGAAACCCGCAAGTGGAGCATTCGTAAGTGTGGGATGCTCTACCATGTTCATTCCTAGATAATGCACTCAAAGGGCACTAAGCATAGAGTGTAAAAACTGAGTTTCCTTGAGAGCTGCTTGGAAGCCTGATGGTGTGTGAAGTTAGTGAGCCAAATGGAGTTGTTCTCCCACAAGAACCACTCGGCTGATCCTTCTTCAATATGCCCTTCACCAACATGCAGTGTTTCCTTGATTGAATTAGCTCTCACACCAATATTTGCGTCTAGAGCCTTTGCATTGAGGGCTCTCTGAAAACGGCTGTGGCGCTGAAGTTGCCTGTGAATGTGGAGTTGGTGGCATGTGAAACCCGCATGTGGAGCATTCGTTTGTGTGGGATGCTCTACCAGGTTCATTCCTAGATAATGCACTCAAAGGGCACTAAACATAGAGTGTGAAAACTGAGTTTCCTTGAGAGCTGCTTGGAAGCCTGATGGTGTGTGAAGTTAGTGAGCCAAATGGAGTTGTTCTCCCACAAGAACCACTAGGCTGGTCCTTCTTCAATATGCCCTTCACCAACATGCAGTGTTTCCTTGATTGAATTAGCTCTCACACCAATATTTGCGTCTAGAGCCTTTGCATTGAGGGCTATCTGAAAACGGCTGTGGCGCTGAAGTTGCCTGTGAATGTGGAGTTGGTGGCATGTGAAACCCGCATGTGAAGCATTCGTTTATGTGCGATGCTCTCCAAGCTTCATTTCAGTCCTAGCCATACAAAGGGCACTAAGCATAGAGTGTGAAACCTGAGTTTCCTTGAGAGCTGCTTGGAAGCCTGATGGTGTGTGAAGTTAGTGAGCCAAATGGAGTTGTTCTCCCACAAGAACCACTCGGCTGATCCTTCTTCAATATGCCCTTCACCAAACATGCAGTGTTTCCTTGATTGAATTAGCTCTCACACCAATATTTGCGTCTAGAGCCTTTGCTTTGAGGGCTATCTGAAAACGGCTGTGGCGCTGAAGTTGCCTGTGAATGTGGAGTTGGTGGCATGTGAAACCCGCATGTGGAGCATTCGTTTGTGTGGGATGCTCTACCAGGTTCATTCCTAGATAATGCACTCAAAAGGCACTAAGCATAGAGTGTGAAAACTGAGTTTCCTTGAGAGCTGCTTGGAAGCCTGATGGTGTGTGAAGTTAGTGAGCCAAATGGAGTTGTTCTCCCACAAGAACCACTCGGCTGATCCTTCTTCAATATGCCCTTCACCAACATGCAGTGTTTCCTTGATTGAATTAGCTCACACACCAATATTTGCGTCTAGAGCCTTTGCATTGAGGGCTATCTGAAAACGGCTGTGGCGCTGAAGTTGCCTGTGAATGTGGAGTTGGTGGCATGTGAAACCCGCAAGTGGAGCATTCGTAAGTGTGGGATGCTCTACCATGTTCATTCCTAGATAATGCACTCAAAGGGCACTAAGCATAGAGTGTAAAAACTGAGTTTCCTTGAGAGCTGCTTGGAAGCCTGATGGTGTGTGAAGTTAGTGAGCCAAATGGAGTTGTTCTCCCACAAGAACCACTCGGCTGATCCTTCTTCAATATGCCCTTCACCAACATGCAGTGTTTCCTTGATTGAATTAGCTCTCACACCAATATTTGCGTCTAGAGCCTTTGCATTGACGGCTCTCTGAAAACGGCTGTGGCGCTGAAGTTGCCTGTGAATGTGGAGTTGGTGGCATGTGAAACCCGCATGTGGAGCATTCGTTTGTGTGGGATGCTCTACCAGGTTCATTCCTAGATAATGCACTCAAAGGGCACTAAACATAGAGTGTGAAAACTGAGTTTCCTTGAGAGCTGCTTGGAAGCCTGATGGTGTGTGAAGTTAGTGAGCCAAATGGAGTTGTTCTCCCACAAGAACCACTAGGCTGGTCCTTCTTCAATATGCCCTTCACCAACATGCAGTGTTTCCTTGATTGAATTAGCTCTCACACCAATATTTGCGTCTAGAGCCTTTGCATTGAGGGCTATCTGAAAACGGCTGTGGCGCTGAAGTTGCCTGTGAATGTGGAGTTGGTGGCATGTGAAACCCGCATGTGAAGCATTCGTTTATGTGCGATGCTCTCCAAGCTTCATTTCAGTCCTAGCCATACAAAGGGCACTAAGCATAGAGTGTGAAACCTGAGTTTCCTTGAGAGCTGCTTGGAAGCCTGATGGTGTGTGAAGTTAGTGAGCCAAATGGAGTTGTTCTCCCACAAGAACCACTCGGCTGATCCTTCTTCAATATGCCCTTCACCAACATGCAGTGTTTCCTTGATTGAATTAGCTCTCACACCAATATTTGCGTCTAGAGCCTTTGCTTTGAGGGCTATCTGAAAACGGCTGTGGCGCTGAAGTTGCCTGTGAATGTGGAGTTGGTGGCATGTGAAACCCGCATGTGGAGCATTCGTTTGTGTGGGATGCTCTACCAGGTTCATTCCTAGATAATGCACTCAAAGGGCACTAAGCATAGAGTGTGAAAACTGAGTTTCCTTGAGAGCTGCTTGGAAGCCTGATGGTGTGTGAAGTTAGTGAGCCAAATGGAGTTGTTCTCCCACAAGAACCACTCGGCTGATCCTTCTTCAATATGCCCTTCAGGAACATGCAGTGTTTCCTTGATTGAATTAGCTCTCACACCAATATTTGCATCTAGAGCCTTTGCATTGAGGGCTATCTGAAAACGGCTGTGGCGCTGAAGTTGCCTGTGAATGTGGAGTTGGTGGCATGTGAAACCCGCATGTGGAGCATTCGTTTATGTGGGATGCTCTCCAAGCTTCATTTCAGTCCTAGACATACAAAGGGCACTAAGCATAGAGTGTGAAAACTGAGTTTCCTTGAGAGCTGCTTGGAAGCCTGTTGGTGTGTGAAGTTAGTGAGCCAAATGGAGTTGTTCTCCCACAAGAACCACTCGGCTGATCCTTCTTCAATATGCCCTTCACCAACATGCAGTGTTTCCTTGATTGAATTAGCTCTCACACCAATATTTGCGTCTAGAGCCTTTGCATTGAGTGCTATCTGAAAACGGCTGTGGTGCTGAAGTTGCCTGTGAATGTGGAGTTGGTGGCATGTGAAACCCGCAAGTGGAGCATTCGTAAGTGTGGGATGCTCTACCATGTTCATTCCTAGATAATGCACTCGAAGGGCACTAAGCATAGAGTGTGAAAACTGAGTTTCCTTGAGAGCTGCTTGGAAGCCTGATGGTGTGTGAAGTTAGTGAGACAAATGGAGTTGTTCTCCCACAAGAACCACTCGGCTGATCCTTCTTCAATATGCCCTTCACCAACATGCAGTGTTTCCTTGATTGAATTAGCTCTCACACCAATATTTGCGTCTAGAGCCTTTGCATTGAGGGCTATCTGAAAACGGCTGTGGCGCTGAAGTTGCCTGTGAATGTGGAGTTGGTGGCATGTGAAACCAGCATGTGGAGCATTCGTTTGTGTGGAATGCTCTACCAGGTTCATTCCTAGATAATGCACTCAAATGGCACTAAGCATAGAGTGTGAAAACTGAGTTTCCTTGAGAGCTGCTTGGAAGCCTGATGGTGTGTGAAGTTAGTGAGCCAAATGGAGTTGTTGTCCCGCAAGAACCACTCGGCTGATCCTTCTTCAATATGCCCTTCACCAACATGCAGTGTTTCCTTGATTGAATTAGCTCTCACACCAATATTTGCGTCTAGAGCCTTTGCATTGAGGGCTATCTGAAAACGGCTGTGGCGCTGAAGTTGCCTGTGAATGTGGAGTTGGTGGCATGTGAAACCTGCATGTGGAGCATTCGTTTGTGTGGGGATGCTCTACCAGGTTCATTCCTAGATAATGCACTCAAAGGGCACTAAGCATAGAGTGTGAAAACTGAGTTTCCTTGAGAGCTGCTTGGAAGCCTGATGGTGTGTGAAGTTAGTGAGCCAAATGGAGTTGTTCTCCCACAAGAACCACTCGGCTGATCCTTCTTCAATA
This sequence comes from Ochotona princeps, assembly GCF_030435755.1. Classification (NCBI taxonomy): domain Eukaryota; kingdom Metazoa; phylum Chordata; class Mammalia; order Lagomorpha; family Ochotonidae; genus Ochotona; species Ochotona princeps. The sequence continues at coordinate 2,805 of NW_026700262.1, read as the reverse complement.
TGCCCTTCACCAACATGCAGTGTTTCCTTGATTGAATTAGCTCTCACACCAATATTTGCGTCTAGAGCCTTTGCATTGAGGGCTATCTGAAAACGGCTGTGGCGCTGAAGTTGCCTGTGAATGTGGAGTTGGTGGCATGTGAAACCCGCATGTGGAGCATTCGTTTATGTGGGATGCTCTCCAAGCTTCATTTCAGTCCTAGGCACTCAAAGGGCACTAAGCATAGAGTGTGAAAACTGAATTTCCTTGAGAGCTGCTTGGAAGCCTGTTGGTGTGTGAAGTTAGTGAGCCAAATGGAGTTGTTCTCCCACAAGAACCACTCGGCTGATCCTTCTTCAATATGCCCTTCACCAACATGCAGTGTTTCCTTGATTGAATTAGCTCTCACACAAATATTTGCGTCTAGAGCCTTTGCATTGAGGGCTATCTGAAAACGGCTGTGGCGCTGAAGTTGCCTGTGAATGTGGAGTTGGTGGCATGTGAAACCCGCATGTGGAGCATTCGTTTGTGTGGGATGCTCTACCAGGTTCATTCCTAGATAATGCACTCAAAGGGCACTAAGCATAGAGTGTGAAAACTGAGTTTCCTTGAGAGCTGCTTGGAAGCCTGATGGTGTGTGAAGTTAGTGAGCCAAATGGAGTTGTTCTCCCACAAGAACCACTCGGCTGATCCTTCTTCAATATGCCCTTGACCAACATGCAGTGTTTCCTTGATTGAATTAGCTCTCACACCAATATTTGCGTCTAGAGCCTTTGCATTGAGGGCTATCTGAAACGGCTGTGGCGCTGAAGTTGCCTGTGAATGTGGAGTTGGTGGCATGTGAAACCCGCATGTGGAGCATTCGTTTGTGTGGGATGCTCTACCAGGTTCATTCCTAGATAATGCACTCAAAGGGCACTAAGCATAGAGTGTGAAAACTGAGTTTCCTTGAGAGCTGCTTGGAAGCCTGATGGTGTGTGAAGTTAGTGAGCCAAATGGAGTTGTTCTCCCACAAGAACCAATCGGCTGATCCTTCTTCAATATGCCCTTCACCAACATGCAGTGTTTCCTTGATTGAATTAGCTCTCACACCAATATTTGCGTCTAGAGCCTTTGCATTGAGGGCTATCTGAAAACGGCTGTGGCGCTGAAGTTGCCTGTGAATGTGGAGTTGGTGGCATGTGAAACCCGCATGTGGAGCATTCGTTTATGTGGGATGCTCTCCAAGCTTCATTTCAGTCCTAGGCACTAGAAGGGCACTAAGCATAGAGTGTGATAACTGAGTTTCCTTGAGAGCTGCTTGGAAGCCTGTTGGTGTGTGAAGTTAGTGAGCCAAATGGAGTTGTTCTCCCACAAGAACCACTCGGCTGATCCTTCTTCAATATGCCCTTCACCAACATGCAGTGTTTCCTTGATTGAATTAGCTCTCACACCAATATTTGCGTCTAGAGCCTTTGCATTGAGTGCTATCTGAAAACGGCTGTGGCGCTGAAGTTGCCTGTGAATGTGGAGTTGGTGGCATGTGAAACCCGGAAGTGGAGCATTCTTAAGTGTGGGATGATCTACCATGTTCATTCCTAGATAATGCACTCAAAGGGCACTAAGCATAGAGTGTAAAAACTGAGTTTCCTTGAGAGCTGCTTGGAAGCCTGATGATGTGTGAAGTTAGTGAGCCAAATGGAGTTGTTCTCCCACAAGAACCACTCGGCTGATCCTTCTTCAATATGCCCTTCACCAACATGCAGTGTTTCCTTGATTGAATTAGCTCTCACACCAATATTTGCGTCTAGAGCCTTTGCATTGAGGGCTCTCTGAAAACGGCTGTGGCGCTGAAGTTGCCTGAGAATGTGGAGTTGGTGGCATGTGAAACCCGCATGTGGAGCATTCGTTTATGTGGGATGCTCTCCAAGCTTCATTTCAGTCCTAGGCACTCAAAGGGCACTAAGAATAGAGTGTGAAAACTGAGTTTCCTTGAGAGCTGCTTGGAAGCCTGTTGGTGTGTGAAGTTAGTGAGCCAAATGGAGTTGTTCTCCCACAAGAACCACTCGGCTGATCCTTCTTCAATATGCCCTTCACCAACATGCAGTGTTTCCTTGATTGAATTAGCTCTCACACCAATATTTGCGTCTAGAGCCTTTGCATTGAGTGCTATCTGAAAACGGCTGTGGCGCTGAAGTTGCCTGTGAATGTGGAGTTGGTGGCATGTGAAACCCGCAAGTGGAGCATTCTTAAGTGTGGGATTATCTACCATGTTCATTCCTAGATAATGCACTCAAAGAGCACTAAGCATAGAGTGTAAAAACTGAGTTTCCTTGAGAGCTGCTTGGAAGCCTGATGATGTGTGAAGTTAGTGAGCCAAATGGAGTTGTTCTCCCACAAGAACCACTCGGCTGATCCTTCTTCAATATGCCCTTCACCAACATGCAGTGTTTCCTTGATTGAATTAGCTCTCACACCAATATTTGCGTCTAGAGCCTTTGCATTGAGGGCTCTCTGAAAACGGCTGTGGCGCTGAAGTTGCCTGTGAATGTGGAGTTGGTGGCATGTGAAACCCGCATGTGGAGCATTCGTTTGTGTGGGATGCTCTACCAGGTTCATTCCTAGATAATGCACTCAAATGGCACTAAGCATAGAGTGTGAAAACTGAGTTTCCTTGAGAGCTGCTTGGAAGCCTGATGGTGTGTGAAGTTAGTGAGCCAAATGGAGTTGTTCTCCCACAAGAACCACTCGGCTGATCCTTCTTCAATATGCCCTTCACCAACATGCAGTGTTTCCTTGATTGAATTAGCTCTCACACCAATATTTGCGTCTAGAGCCTTTGCATTG